>NC_143442.1:2890000-3190000 GCF_987193195.1 Phasianus colchicus | reverse complement strand
TTAAAAATGTCTCTGTGCGATTTCAGTCTTAAGAATCAGCACAGGATTTATCTGGCTCTGCTGTTCCCCTACAGACTAATACCGATTTTCCTGTCCAGTGTGTCCTTTGCAAATATTCCTCCTTCCCAACTCTCCAGATGAGATGGGAGCTTTGCAGCCTTTCTTATTCCATGGCTAAATAGTCAACAAAAGATTTCCAAATGTCACAACTTTTTTATTTTTTCCTATTATTTAGTTTTTGGAGAAGCAGAGATTATTGCAATGCTGTCCCTGAATGTGACCAAGAGTTCAAAAATAGGCACAACTTGTGTGCATCAGGGAAGCTGATCAGTATAGGTGGATTTTTGAGGGCAATACTCCCATGCAAAAGAAGAGAAACAGCTGTCTGTCCCCAAGCCTCATTGGGAATTAATCCAGCTCAAAGCTGGATTAACTTCTATTTAAAAAAAAAATAAAAAATATAAAAAAATGCCCACAAACTTGTATTTCACTGCCACATATGGCGATTATTTAGACTGCAAATATTAGGCAGGGCTAGCTGGTTGGATACTAGAGAAAGACTCCCTTAAATCACTTATTTTTATCCTGTTGAAAAAAAAATGGGGTGGAGGGGAAAAAGCATCTGTCACCCATCTGAGTTTGGAGAGAGATGAGAAGTGCAGGAGGATGATGGAACATCTCTAACATGATGTGAGGCTGCCATTGAGGGAGGGCAGTGCAATGCTACAAGGCAACAGAGTCTGTGTCCAAGGCCCTTTTTTTTTGTTTTTTTTTTTTGCTCTGAACAGACTCATGTCAAAAGAGAAGGAAGACTTTCAGTACTTACAGGGGGCTTATAATAAACGTGGAAACATTTTATAAGAAGTAACGGTTTTAAACTGAAAGAAGGTAATTTTAGATCAGATGTAAGGAGGAAATTGTATATGCAGAGGATAGCAAGGCCCTGGCATAGGTGGCCCAGAGAAGCTTTGGGTGCCTTATACCAGGAGTTGCTCAAGGCCAGGTTGGATGGGGCCCTGAGCAGTCTGGTTTGATGGGAGGTGTCCCTCCCAAGGCAGAGGTTGGAACTGAGTGATCTTTAAGGTTTTCTCAAGCCTTTCTATGACTCTGTAGGTACCTAGGACTTTTCCATTTCAGAGTGACGTATGATGGTCATTTATCCACCCTGGGAAGAGCAGTGAGGCACGTTCGTGTTTCATTCATTTATATGTTCATGTGCAAAAAAGAACATATTTTTTTTTCTTTCTTTTTTCTTTCTTTTTTCTTTCTTTTTTTTTTGCCACGGAGACTCAGCAGTGATTGAAATACCTAAAAAGAGAAAAAAGAAAACTGTTGGTTTTATTAGAGCGAGTTTCAAGGTCTGTCTGTTTGCGCACTGTCCAAATCTCAGACAGCTCAGCTCAGGGTTTGCACCATCAGGTGGGCATTTCATTAACAAAAACATCAATATCTGCCGTGGAAGAATTGTTCCCATAATGGACACTAAAATCTTTGTGAGGGTTCTCCTCTCTGTGATCTATCCCAAAAAGAAGAGCTGGAAAGAATTTAAAAGATTCTCGCCACCTTTTAAAGGTGATTCTTAGTATGCGGTTTTGAATTTCTCTGGTTTCACACATTGCTGGTTATGTTGCCTATTATAAAGGATTCAGTAAGACACACTTTCTCCCAGTGGTATTTTATTTTGACACATCTCAAATGAAAATACAGCTCATTATCTTATACAGAATTCAAATATGTTGTCACCTGGTTTTCCTGCATTAAAATATTATTCATTTTCGCTGTAGGTATATGAAAAAGCAGAATGACTCTGTAATAAGCCTATTTAGTAATTTTTATTTGAGTTTAAAAATATTATTTATAATACACTGTGAAATATCTTATATCAGCCCTGTTGGGGCAGGGCTTTCAGATCAGTCAAAATCTGAAACCCTTTACAGGATGCAAATTAAGGGGTTGATTAAAAGAGAACTGCTGGTCCACTGTTTTTGGTGAAGTTTCTGCAGGCACTACAGCAATGAATGTGGGGCTTGCTAAGCAAATCTGTTTTGAACATTTTCGTTTTTTTTTCTCTTTATTCAGTATATAAGATATAAAACGTGAAAACTTGGCTCAACTGGGTGTGCCAGTCTGTTGAGTTTACCTGATCCAGAAGGTGTTTTAAATTATGGAAACCACAAGAGATCAATACTTCTCAAAACATCACTGGCACGTTTGAAAATTTTCAAAATGATATGATTTTGTCAGGTTCCCACAATACCAATTCACATCTAAAAAAGCACGTCCATCTAAGCTCTTGATTAACCAAAACTAACGTTAAAGAGGTGGCCTCTGATCTGTGCATTTGAATTTCAATCTTGGAACAGGCTGCAGAGGATGGATTTAAAGTTCGACTTTTGTTTCATTTGCAGGAGAACGGAAGAGCTGGCAAGCTAAGACACTACCAGTACTTTGTGGAAACTGACATATGAATTTGTTCTACAAATGTGCCAGGGACACACTGATCCAACAGTTAGATCACTTCCAGAAGACACCGAGTTAGATCTCCGAGTTCACTTCCAATTGCTGACTACTACTATCCAATAAAAGAAAATTTCTGCATAAAGTAAACAAGGTAATTAATTATAGCACTGAGCGATATCCCAACAAGAGCTCCAAATTTCAAGCGTACAGAAATAGATTAAAAAATAAATACTAAAATACTTTAATCCTTAGGACAGAGAAAGTTCTTCTCATTGGTTTTGGGGACTTGAGGTTGTGGATGTGCTTGATGGAGGTGAAGCAGAAATAACTGAGATTAGATTTGGTGATTGGAAAGTGGAGGAGGAGATTCTGCTGAAAGGACAGAAGGGACAGCAAGCATGGAGATCTAAGTGAATACATTAACTTATTTGGGAATGCATAAGACAGAAAAGCTCTTGAACATCATGGGGTATGACCCACGCAGAATTATTGCACAAAAAGACCTTTTTTTACCTTTTTCACATGTTTTTAAATGGCCTACGTCTCTTATATCATGAAACACAATTTCTTTTCTGCAATCCTATTAAAGACTGGTAACTTTAAGGTCTGAAGTCTTAACTATGTTTTTGCTCTTGAATATAACCTGTTGATAGCGGGCCACATCGTTTGAAAAAGAGGTCCAAAAGAAGAACACCTCTATAAAGGAGATGTATCAATAACGAGGAAATACAGCAACAGCAGCAACATGTTATCATTTATTCTTTTTTTGAGTAGACCAGAGGAAGACCAATGGTCACTGTAGAGAGAAGAGGGCATAAGAATGAGAATTGCAAGAGAAGAAAAAAATCATTAAAAAATTCTTCCTTCTCTGGGATGAATACAGGGGAGTAAAAGTGTTCCTACAAAAACTGAATTATGTTGTGATTTTAAATATGGTGTGAGAATGAAGGACATATGAGCTGCAACGAGACAACCAAAGAGGAATTATGTGATGTGTTCAGGCTGGGAGCTTGCTTCACATGACAACAGGAAGAGAGGAAAGGTGGAGGAAAAAAATACAGAATCTGCTCTATCCTGAGCCATTAATGTCAACCATGTTCTTGTTTTGTAGCAAGTTATATTTGCTGATGGTTCCCAAGCACTTATGACATTCAACTTTGCACTGTCCCCTAAAAATTGGAAAGATGTCTCTTTGCGAATGACCTATAGCTTTGATATCACCAAAACTAAACAATTAATTTCCTTTTCCTTAAGTACTGGTGCTTACCCTTGAGGAGCAGAATGCTGTGACCTTTTATTTCCAGTCTGAGGACAGTTCTATGATAGATGGAATAATGCCAGTACCTACTTTTCATTAGATTGTATGATTTGACTTTATCTTGCACGGTCTGTGTGGCTTGAGTGAATAAGTCACTCCAAAATACATGAGGTTTTCATTATTACAAATGAATCTTCATCATTACTATGTGGATGTAAGTACTCTTGGGCTGCAGAAGACAAAGAGACCCAAAGGCCAGCACAAACTGATGCCAACTTGTTGCCTCCTATTCCCTTAACCCGAACCTCCAATGACCTTGGGCCACTGAAACATTGGTATCCCTTAGGGACCTGCCTGGCATCCCATTTGGGGTTTGAAGGACAGGATCCTAGTCTTTTGTGAAAACTGTTGACTAAAAATTCTTTTTTCCCTTTTAATTCTTTTACCTTAAGAAGGGAAGAAGATGAATGGCCAGAAGCCACCTCCTTCTTGTCTGGACCAGCCTGCCTTCCTAAGAGCAACAAAAAGCAACAAAAATGGCAAAGATGAATACCTTCCTCCCTTCACATAAATCCGTTATTTATTTATTTATTTTGTTTTATTTTTCCCATTTATTTTGCAGTTGGAAAAGTTCTGGGATTTCATCAACAACTTCCCAGTTTGACAACGAGACCCTCATGACCCAGCAGTGAGTCCCAGTTCCCACCTGGGTGCCTCTGGAGAATGACAAATCTCTTGGATGTGCTCTCACATCCCAGAAGCAGAGGCCAGGAACATCTGTCTGTTCCTTCCCTTCCTTCAGACTGCCCCGAGGAGAAGGGAGGCAGGCAAGTAAGGATATGAAAGGCAAAGGCTCAACTGGCCGTGTTACATTAGCCAACTCAAATAATTCCTCTTGGCTGTGGAAACAGCCTTCCCATCCAAAACTGTCTTTTTTTTAAATTTAATTTTATTTTTTTTCTTCCCTTTTTTCCCCCCCAAAAAACAAGAACAACTTATTTCCAATTTTGGGCAGGTTCCTTGGCTGAGGGCCAGCTCTCCCCATTACCTCTCCGTGCTACTTCCCAACGCCCCTCAAGTGACCTGACTGAGTGCTTCAGGGACCAAACTTTACCAAACAGGAAAATCAAAGTATGCAAATGAAGCTCGGATTATTACATATATAATGATGGAAAATGATTTTCCTTTGCTGTTGCCTGTGCCCAGCTTCCTTCCCTATGACTCTGAGTGCTTCAGAGCTGTATATAGCTGTTGAACTGAAGCACCCAAGGATGGCTCTGAAGCAGGAAGAGAGTTCAATCTGCAGGCTGGTTTTCCAGGCACTTTCTTTCTCATTCTCCACAAGATGGTTGATATTCCTCCGGATTTTGCTGTTATTATTTGGGTGTCTCTACTTCACAGCAAAGGGCAGATGAATGCCTTGTGCAGCCTCTTCAGTCCACTCTAGATCTATTTTAGGCTGAGAAGACTGTGCTGCTTGGATAGATGGGTGCATTTCATGCCAAAAGCTCAGTCTTTCTGCAAAGTTAGGCATCTCAGTTTGAAAAAATAAGTACAAGGTAAAGCTGTTTGAAGCAGTGCATGAAGCTGAGTTGTTATCAGACATATATATGGCATAAAGTATATATCCTGATAGGCATTCTCCTACAGAGAGAAATGGCAATGTTTACTTGTGCATTTTAATGAATGAGAGGATGAATATTGTGACATGAAATCCTATCCACTGTACCAATTCAACAGGCATTTATACACTGAAGTCTGAACTCTGCATAACCAATGGAATCTCAATGAAGGATGTGGAAGAACACTTGTCTGAAGACACCTACTCTTTATTTTTACTACAAAGTCAATTACCATTTCAAAGCAGGCATCTGACATGTATAACATCAGGAGACAGATGTTGGCATTGTGATATTGTGATATTAATTTTAAAGGAGAATTTTTTCATTTTTTTTTAATGTTGGCTTCCCAAGGATTAAGTTGAATATTCTCAATGTAGTTGAAAAAAGAATTTACATTCCTAAAGACAGACATTCTTGTATTCTGTTTGGTTCTATAACTCACTCCTTTCTCTCTTAAAGCAGCACAAAACAGAAAGAACTTTTGGTTTCATATAAAGTTTTGCTTCAGCTAATCTTTCTGAAAACATGCACTTTTTTGGCTGTTTCAGTTATGAATCACAGAATGGCCTGGGCTAAAATGCTCATCCAGTTCCAACCCCCTGCTGTGTGCAGGGTCCCCAACCAGCAGCCCAGGCTGCCCAGAGCCACATCCAGCCTGGCCTTGAATGCCTGCAGGGATGGGGCATCCACAGCCTCCTTGGGCAACCTGTGCATCACCACCCTCTGAGTGAAGAATTTCCTCCTAATATCTAGCCTAAGCCTCCTAAAATGAAGCTTATGCATAATCTATCTTTATAAAGGGAAGTTTAATGAGTAAAATTTGAGTTACTGAGGTGTTAGCACATGTAGCATTGAATCCTTTTTTTTTTTTTTTTTTTATCTCCTAAATCACGTATTTAAACTTAGTTTGGGTCTCTTTTGGTCTCACAGACCAAAATCCCTGCTGACTCCTCTCTGATCCAGGCAGATTGAACTGAGTCGCAACACTGCTCTTTGCTGGTACACGTCCTCATCCCCAGTGCCAAGAAAAACCCTTTCCCTCTGTGTTTTCTTGTTAGCAATACTGGTATGGAGGCCAAGGACCAACAATCTTTCTCTTAATTCTAAAATCCTCTCCTCCAACAGGGAAAAAGGAAAATGATTGAGAAACCTTTTGCTATTGTTCGGTTGTTTGGTCATAAAGGGGAACTGGACTGCCAAGCCATCATCCCAGTAGCCCTAAATCTCTGTGTAAAATATAGGCGAAAGGAGAGAAAAGAAAGATTTATTGTTATTATTATTATTACAGACTACCTTTATAATATATGTTTCACTTAAATTAATATTTTATAACTCTATATCAGCCACTGCAGTCACCCAACAGCATTTCTTATTTATCCAGTTGGACATACTAATTTGCTTTTATCAAAATACTTGGGAAATAATTGTCTTACCTCTCCTAGGACATGCTACAGGGTTTATTCTCTCCTTGCTATCTACGTAGTTATAAATCCTCATGCACTGAGAGCAGAATAGGCTTTATGTGTCTAGCAATTTCTTATGATTTCTAGGCTATTATCCCCAAATCCTAATTAACCATTATTAAAAATAATGTGGCCTTTCTACCACGTGAGATATACCAACGTGATAAGATACGATGTGAAAGTTCCAAGTATAATGTAATTTTGCTGCTTTACTTTTCCTCTTTTATTAGAGATTTCTAACATAATACTGCGTTTTCATCCAAAGTGACAGGATTCAGTGCATACTTTGCAGTATATGTTTTGCAAACTGCCACAACAGAGTTGCTGGATTTAGTTTTCTAATAATCATACAGCCATACAACACGCCCATACATGTCAGAAACTGAAGAAAGCAAATTTATACACAACAACATGTATTTTGTGGATAGTGATAACCCACCCAAATCTAATTTAATCAAATATTTAAAGAGGTAATAATTAATTTTTAAAGAATTGAAGTGAACCGTAACGAGGAGGAAATGTTATTGTTTATTTTTAATGCCAGAACTGTATTCCTGATGCATTTTTAATATTTCATTAAGGCGGTAACTTTCATAGTGTATTTTTTCAAGTTTCATATCTCACTGATTTATTTTTTTTTTCTGAAGAAGAAAGGTAAAATGCTGTAGGGAAACCTAGAGCTTAGATTGATGCATTCTTTGAGGAGCTCTTGCTAAAACTAACTGAAGTCTTTTTAAGCAGAAGCCTTCTTAAGCCTTTCTGGACACGCAATCTAAAACCAGATGTCTTTCAAACAAGCTAAGGTACAGCTGAGCTGAGCAAAGGGTTCTTCTTTCAGCCAATGCATGTGTTCATTGGGTACTACTTTCTATTCTGCTTCCGAGCGATCAGTCATTCTTACTTTCTGGAAGAGGTATCTGCAAGAAAGGTTTTAAAGCCCACTGCCTTTCAAACCTGCATTCTGCCCTTCCTCAGTCCTTTGTTTTTTGTTTTATTCCTTCTTTGTGATGGAGCGTCTCTCACGTTTTTGAGCCTTTCATACTCAAACTGTGCAAGCCTATTTATTTCACTCTGGTTCCAGCCCTAGTTAAAGGTGTGAACTACCAAAGTGGATGGGGGCACATGCACATTAACACTGCTGTGGAAAACATTGCCTGACAGATGGATGCATGTTGAATGGGTGTTTAAAGAAAGGTGTTTGCAATAAAAATCCTGAGTATGGCATCAGAGGGAGACCACACACAGTTTTCTACTTTTATTTCTGTAATATATAGGGGTCACGCTAGTTTTAGTCCCTATGCTTTGTACTGTCACTTACTCACATTTGCTATTTCGTATATGTTTATATTTGATATTTAATACTAATAATTTATATATTAATATTTCTGTGTTTATTTCAAAGACTGGCTGTTTTCAAGGGTCTATTCTGCAGCACGAGGGTCTGAGTCAATATACTGTAAATCACTGGTTTATTCGACAAACAAAATACTGAAAGGATAAATTGAATTTCTCCAGTTTTAATCACCTGCTCTTGATCTCTGGGGGGTACTCACCTAATATGTAGCAGTTATGGAGCTATGAGTATGATGAGCAGATACATCCTTGCTTGGGTTTATCTACCTCTGACCAGCTCTAAGAACTGTTTAAATTCTGGTTGAGAATTGAGGCAGGTGATTGTAACTAGATTATCTTAGAGGGCCCTTCCAACCCAAACCATTCTGTGACTCTTTGAAAGAGGAACTGTAGAAAAGAAGTTCTCTCCATTTCTGTTCCTAAGTTCTTAGCTGTTCCCCGGATGGATAACGGGACTTTTTAGGCACAGCACTGCATTCTCTTTGCTCTTTTCCCAAAATATTTCTGACTCAGTCATCTCCTGCCTACACAGCGAACTTTTGTGTCCCCTGACTTAGGCTGAATTGGTTTCTCTTTATGTACAAACAGGACCGCTTTTTTTTCCCCCTGATTTCATAATTGCTATTTCTATTTGTTTGCTTCTTTTAGTTTTCAATTATACTTCCACTTGACTATCAAGATTATCAAGAAATAAAGCATGATTCACATGTACACATAGCTTACGACCTTTAGATTCAAGTCCATTTATATAAACTTGCAAATACAAAAGGATATGTCATAAGACCTTGTAGGCACCCAAATTGTCAGTGAATTCAGCCCATAACTGATTTGTTCAGCTTTATTGAGACCTCTCTATAAGCTGTGCTTGTGTTATGACAGTAGATTGTTTACAGATTCTTAAAATGTCCTGAGTCGATGGAAAAAAGGGCAATTTTTTCCTTCACAATATCACTTGACTTTGAGGGGAGTGTTTGAAGCTACACAACCAGAATAGGAACATTCACACCCGCTGTATGAGTGGCTCAAAAACCCTGTCATTTCTCTCAGGCCCAGCTCCAGCAAGCACTTACACACATGCTTAACTTTATGCACACGAGTAATCCCATTGATTTAATGGGATTATTCCCCTATGCACAGTTACGCACACATAAATGTTTGCAGGACTGGGGTCTATTTCTCTTGCAATGATTTGAAACCTGTGGAAGAAAATACTGTATGCAAGTTAGATATTATTTAATGGCCACATATTAAGCCTGAATATCTCTTCTGAAATCGGTGAGGCTGTGCCACTTTGTTTCTGCCTGAGAAACTGCCCTCTTCTGTGCACAGTGTACACTCTTAGCTTGCTACAACACATAGTGGCTATTACAGCATAGAAAGGTGTATGGGAACTGCTGTGTCACAGCCTGAACCACTGATTGAGCACCTGAGGAAAGGACCTGGTCAGCCCTGGGAGCACAGGTGAAGGCAGTTCACCTTTATGACTGGAAGGGTGCACCTCTCTTAGACCCCATTTAAGGGCTGACTGCAACTGGGCAGGATCTCTTTCTAGAGATCCCTTCCTGGTGGAGCTTTCCTCTTTGAACCTGGAATCTTCTGATACAGGTGAGCAATCTTCTTCCCTTCCTATATAGCACTTCCCTTCCTATATAGCACTTCCCTTCCTATATAGCACTTCCCTTCCTATATAGCACCTTCCTATATAGCACCTTCCTATATAGCACCTTCCTATCGTGCTGATTCTTTATCGTTACACCTCTGTTTCCCATCGTACTGATCTGTTCAATTACTACAAAAGGGGAATGGAGTGGTAATCAGTAGTAAAAGTACTGAGAGAGAATTCTCCATGTCCAGAGGTTGCTGTATTTCAAAACTTGATTTATAACTTGACAATGGCATTTAGAAAATGTTCCGTTATGTGCAGCATATCCTTCTCATTAATTAAATAACATAATAACTCAGAAATATTTCATATACGTGGAAAAGGCTTACTCTCTATATATTTATATACAAATAATGGGATTTATACACAGAAATGTAGAGCAGAAAAGTACTTCCAAACATCGGAAAACTATGTATAAAAATGTGATGTTTGCTGCACAGGATGAATACTGTTATGAAAATAACTTTGGTGAAAATAACTGAACTTCAAGTTGCCTCTGACTTGGATAGTTTACTTCTAATTTGAAATTTTGTGGCCAAGATAATTTTTAAAAATTTAGGGCACAATCTGCCATAAATGATAGAAATTGAATATAAATAAAATAGTATTTCTACTACCAGTGATGGGAATCACAAGCCAAATGTACCCATGGTGTAGGCAGCAGGAAGGCTTGTAGAACAAAAGCAGCTAAAGGAGCAGGTTTGGCCCAAACACGTTTTGATGTGTGGTGTATCCTGTTGGCTGAACAACAGCATTATTAAGCAACTTGGTCTGGAGCATCAATGGGCAATGAAGAATTTAAAGATGGTCTTGACTTGAACGTGTTGCAAGAGGAATCATGCTGTGTCATTCAGTAAAAATATAATCAGTCTTATGCCACTGGCACATTCAAACACCTAGTGGGATATGCTGGGCATCAGTGTTCAAGGCTTTATGTAAGGTAACAGCTGCTTTGGTCAGGCAGTTAATTAAATGTGTTAATTTTCCATACAACCAACAGTAGTGACAACAGATCAAAGTCGAATTTTATGACATTTCAGGGTTCCCTTATGTGATCACAACGGTGGATGGCACCCACACAATCTTTCACATCTCTTCACTTGTATGACGATGCCTTTCCCCTCTGAAAAGTTTCAGCCTTTGAATCTGCAAATAGTGCAATGGTAATACAATGGTCTAACTTGCTGGATATTGCCAGTTGTCCCAACTCCAGTCTTGAAAAGCTTAGTTTGGGCTTATTCCCATCCTGAAGATGGGAGATGTCTGAAGATGAAGCAATTCATTTGCAAAGCTATTTTTAATTTTCTCCCTCCTGTCTTACATCTCTTATTATTAACATTCAATGAGCAGATCTATAGGGTGGAAACAAACTAGTATGGTATTTTTGAATAGATATCGTATTCGTCAGATGTAGAATAACAGAAAATTGTTTCCTTTTCCTTGATAGTTCTGTTTGCTGCATTGCAAGATGACAAATTCAACCTTTTCCACAATATTGCTACTTTCATAACACAGTAATAACTCAAAGGCATCGGGAAAGATAAGGTAAATGGAGATGATTCATGGAAACGACTACAAAACCTTTTTAGAAATAATGGACTGACAAATATGAACAATATTTGAATAATATAAATGAACTAGACAAGTTTCCTCCCCACCAAAAGGATAAAACACTGTGAAGAAATGTGGAAGAAATGTAAAACAAGTTAAGCATATAAGGACTGACCGAAAATGAGTCACACTCCCACGCTTTTGGCTCACAATTTGAAATACTTGTTTTTACTTGATTGGGTAGCCACTAAAAGTATATAGTAAGATTTGTTTGAATTTGATCTGTCACTGTTTTTGATGGCTGACAATGATTTTATGACATATGTCACATAGTGTCACATCATTCAAAACACATTAAGTCACGCTCTATCCCGTCATTTCTGAAGGCAATAATGCTATTCAACATGACGTGACATGAGGAGATGTAACACAACTCAACAGCTGAAAAAATAAAGGGAAAGTTTTGTAGGTGTGACACGTAATTTCAAGAACCCATTGTAATGAATCTTAGATAGAAGATCCCAGGAGCTAAGTTTGTAAAAATGGATCCATTGCCTGACTTGTGTCTTTAGGAGGATGAGGTCTGGGTTACTGTGCACAGAGGGGCAGTAAGTGGATAATACAGTCATGACAGTAGTCTCACTGGGCTCAGTGGCACAAACTAGCTCTTCAGGAACTACTTTTTAGGCATAAGACTCTCCAACAAGAGACGAGATTGGAACTATATGGTTTGAAACATCTCCGGGTGTTTTAGAGCATTTAAAATTTCTGCAGCCTCAAGGATGTCCTAAGCAGAACCCATTACAAGCTAGATATTTGCTGGTTGCAGTCTTCTAACAGCTTCTTACAGCTGTTTATGAGGGTAGATAGTGATAGGAGAAAGGGGAGTGGTTTTAAACTGAGACAGGGGAGGTTTAGGTTGGATATTAGGAGGAAGTTTTTCACACAGAAGGTGGTGATGCACCAGAACAGGTTGCCCAAGGAGGCTGTGGATGCCCCATCCCTGCAGGCATTCAAGGCCAGGCTGGATGTGGCTCTGGGCAGCCTGGGCTGCTGGTTGGTGACCTGCACACAGCAGGGGGTTGGAACTGGATGAATAGCAATGAAGCTATGCCTCCTATAAACACAAACAGCCTTTGGCTAGATAAACAGGAAGTTCTCTCTTTCTACACCAAAAATAGAACATCAGCGCAGAATACAAAGTTGTCTGGTCAACTCTTCAAGATCTCAAGTTCTACAGCTACTTGGGTTGCACCATAGATATTTTCCAGGTTAGTTAAATTTAGCCATGCACACAAATATGGTATGCTTGCTAGCATTACACAGCTCCAAACTTAGGGCTCCATGAACGCAGTTTAGTTACACATTGTTTTTCTCACAGCTTTGTTGGTGGAGCCTATGAATGTGGATTCTCTAAGATCTTTGGATACTATCAGAGTTGGAAGCTGAAGATCAGCCAACCTGAAATCCCTCCTTATAAATCCCCAGCTGGAAACTTCCTCCAACTCTTAGATGTGCTGCTAACCACTGAACATTGCAAGTGGGGCACACAGCACCAGCGAGACCTGATGTGATGTCCAAAAAACTGCTAACAGCTCTGAATACAAACAGAAATGTGGGCACAACTTTCTGAAATTATTCACTACCCTATTTTCATAATTTCCTATTAATTTCTTGCAGAACTGTTGCTATTCTTTAGGCCTGATTTTTCCCTGCTGATTGTTTTGGAAGACATCCTTGATATCTGGAGTTTCCACTGTGTTCTAGGGCAGCTGAGAACTGATCTGAGTAATATCCATTCACCTCTTTTGTGACTTTTTCAAAAAAAAATAAACAAACCTCTGCAGTTGTGTAACTATCTTTTCAAAATGTTAATTACTTGCAGGCTGAATATCTTGACGTTCTTCCACCCTTGCTCCTAAAGAGAAACTCGTGTAAATTCTCACTTTGTCGTCACACCTGTTGGAAAGCACTGTTACAACTTAGGTGTGAAAAAATGTGAGTGAACTATACGTAGTAAGGAAAAGTACACACACCAATCTCAATGTAAGTGCATCACCGCTGCTATAAAACAGACAAAACTACTTTGGTGACATTCGCTGTTACTGTACGTTGACAAGTTCCCATTTAATTTACTACATATGGTTCTACGTCTCCATAGCTACTCTCGTGAATTCATTATTCATTAAATAAGTGATGAATTTACTCAAATATTGCAGCCACATGGCCGACACAAATGCATTCTAATATTATTAACACGTTGCCAACTTGCAACTCTTCGAAGTCTGAGTAAATGTTTTGACAAGAAGAGGCAGCAAGAACAAATAAGTAGTAGCAGTCTAGATGAAGTTCAGCCATAGTTCTAACAGCTTTAAAGTCTTAACAGTGTTTTCACTGGGGCAGTACCAGATAAATTGCTCTTATGTGTGCATACAAGAGACTAAAATTCCTTTGAAAGTTTATAATTTCTCATGGGAAAACACAACATAAAAGTTACTTTTACTCATAGAAAAACAACACCATATTTTCCTGTCAACCTTTGCTGTTGGGAATTTCAAACTTTTTGCATTTTTTCCCTGTGATTCTTTGTCGGCCCAAGGGACAGGCGTTTACAACATAATTTACTTTCAGCATGTCTCTGTAAATCACTGTAATACTTTCTATGGCTAGTAAGACAAAAAGTGCTCTCAAGTTGGACTGACAAAGTACTTTTCTGAGCCTCCAACAGCAAACTAAAAACACCTCTGTTTCAGAAACACGGATTGATACACAAAAGAAAAGTTTTACGATGGCTTTGCGTGAATGTTTGTATTTAGAGGTCGTAGCATTTATTAGGAAATATTTATTGAACCGTATTTACTTGCAGTAAAATATATGGAATGCCTGGAAAATAAAAAGTGTGTTGGTGGTACAAATTAAAATCACCAGCATCTCGTGTTCGGAGAAGCTGTTATTTTTTCCTTGCTGTTATT
The DNA here is from genome assembly GCF_987193195.1 of Phasianus colchicus. Taxonomy (NCBI): domain Eukaryota; kingdom Metazoa; phylum Chordata; class Aves; order Galliformes; family Phasianidae; genus Phasianus; species Phasianus colchicus. The sequence continues at coordinate 3,175,658 of NC_143442.1, read as the reverse complement.
GGGGTCTGTTGTTGTCACTGTTGTCGTATGGGCTTAGCAGAGCTGTCTCGGATTAGGTGATTTAAGCATGGCCTCCCATAAAAAAAAGCTGGAAACCTGTAGAGCCTTTCAGCCTCACTTTTTGAGGCTGCTGCTAATATCAAGGCTCATTCAGTTTTACATTAGAACTTGATGACTTGCACATTGGTTGAACCTTCACCTTTTACAACCTTAATGGGGATTTATTAGCTATTTCACAGTGTGTAAATTTGAATCTAGGTCAGATGAGGAAGAAAAATAGGGCAAATCTGGGCCTTAAGTATAACCTGCATATAATATATCAGGATAAAAAAAAAGGTGCAAAATTAAACAGATGATTAAAAGTGTCTAGAGCAGTCAGAGTCTGAAAAAAGAGCTTGATAAATTAGGGGTGTTAGCGGGCTGCTTTTTTTTTTTTTTTGGAGTTCAAACTCAGGTGACTGGTGAAAGTCTGGTTTCCACGCAAATTCAGCAGATTAAGGAGTTAAAATAGCTTGTTAACCTGTTTCTGCTAACTGCTCGCAAGAGGAAATGTAACACAGGTGTGTTTGATATTCGCAAGATTAAAGCTTTTGTCTACCATCAAATGTTCACCACATTAAAGCTGTTTTAATGAGGTATTGGAAGATAATGAATGTAAGCCTCTAATTCACTGCAGAAGAGACAGCTTGCCCCTGCTCTGACCTCAATGCAGCCAGGTATCTACAACAACATATTAGTCACACGCAGACCTGAAGCTAAAATAGCCACTGCCTTTTGCAGCACTCATCTGCTACAGGCAGAGGTGCTTCAGGTGCTGGAAGTTTTCTGCTCAGCATCCTGGAAATTTAAAGTCAGATATTCCTAAAGCGATGGTACCCATCCCTTAATACAGGAGGGCTGCCTGGAGGAGGAAAAAAAGCAGCAGGCACAAGGAGAGGTTTTTACAGTGCCTGTGGATGGGGGAGTGAGCAAGGGGAAAAAAACGGGTGCAAATTAATACTACTGCTCAATTATCATTCATCTTAACGCTTAGAGATGCTTAGATAGTCAATAGCTGGAGCGAGGAAACGCTGGGGAGGGCTTTCTGGTTCATCTGATTCAGTATCTGATATCTGATGGAGTCACCCTCCTGCAAGGCGAAGGTATGCTGCTGCTTAGTTGTTCTTAATAGAATAAGCTCCAAATAAAAATAAAATAAAGATCCCGAAAGGTTCTCCAAACCAGATTTATTTTGGCATGCGTACGCAGGAAACTATGTACTGTAGCAAGTTTTAAATACTGTATTTGGACACTAATTCTCAACTGCCATCATCAGTTTGCTGACAGCCATCTGCTTGGACCCTGCTCCTTCCTCCCATTCAGCACAGCTAAAGTAAAATATTGACAGAAACAACTTCTGCAGCAAAAGTGGAAAAGTTAATAACATAACTGAAGTCACACAGGATTTTTCTCTAATGTTCTGGAGCCCTCCTCCAATTTTGTTTTGCTCATGCCTTTATTTAGACAAGTCCCACCCATCCTAAAAATAGGAGGCTGTATAGCTGGATATCTTTAGATGAACAGGTTACCAAGGAGAAATCTATAGCCTTAAGTGCCTACCAGATAGTTTGTGTGACTTAATCCTAATGAGCAGCGCACGTGCTTTTGGGGAGCTGGCACACTGTGCAGAACATTGTCAATCAGAGCAGCAAAAACGTTGTCACAGTGCGGCTGCCGCCGAAAGATGCAGAGGAACATGCAGCAGATTGCTAGAATGGTGATGTTAGGAACCCATGCAATGCCTTGTGTGTCATACCTGGGGCTCAGGTTTGCCATCGTGATGCTCAGGGCTGCCTCGGCACTTTGGATAGCTTTGTTCTGCTTGTGGCTTGTTGTATTCCCCACCTGAATGAGTTGGAGCTGCTCAGCACAAAGCAGGCTCTACCTTCAGCTCTTTGCAGGAAATGCCATTAAAGCTCTTGCACAGGTCACAGGGCAACGCACGATAGATGACTTCACCACTAATTAGTTCAAAAAGAAAAGTGAATGTGTGCCTACATACACACAATCACACACAGATATACGTTCACATAAATAATTTATTTATCGTATCTATTTATAATACATGAATCTTTTATATTTTATGGAAATACCATCATGGTTTTTAGATTTACATCTCTTATTAAATTCCCCACACAACAAAACACAACGCTACAGAAATATATAGCCCTGCAAACTGATTCAAGACTTCTAATCCAAGTGGTCTTACTGTCTGCAATATTCCTTTCTAAATTGTGCCATTATGTCCCACAAATTGACTTGCAGTGAAAGATAATTTCTTTTTATTCTCTTGCAGTGTTGCAGTAGAAAGAATCTTTCCCATAAAGAACAACGTGACAATTTTCACATTGAACTTCCTGCCACGTACATCTGTGGCAGTTCTGCAGATACACGCAAATCCAACCTGAAATCAGCTCTGAGAGTAGATGGGTACGTTTGATGAAGAGGTCAATTAAAACCACAGAGTCTTTCAGCACCCTGTGTCCCAGGTGCTGGACCATGTTGCCATGAAGTGTGGTGAGGATGGCCCTCCAGCCTTATCACTCTACCTCATAGGTTCTCATAATCTATAGGCATAAAACACATAAAGAGATGAAATTGGGAAGGGAGGAGGAAGCACTTCTATTGTGCACTTCTTCTGAAGGTACATCCACTAGCCAAGTGACATTTGGATAGTGGGAAATGTTTATTCTCTGAAAGAGTGGTGGGACACTGGCAAAGCCAGCCCAGGAAGGTGGTGGATTCCCATCCCTGGAGCTGTTCAAGAATTGTGCAAATGTGGCACTGAGGGACATGGACAGTGGACATGGTGGGGCTGGTTGGACTTGGGATTTTAGAGGTCTTTTCCAGCCTTAAGGATCCTGAGTTTGAATTAAATACTGTATTTAAACTTGCAAAGAAATATATAAACAAGGCACTATTGACCAAGAAGCCATAAGAGCGATGAAGCCATAGGAGTGATGAAATCCACATTGCAAATTATTTTGCTTCTACACCTCCAATGGAATTGATGAACATTCACTAAGATTTTAATCCCTGACATAGATGAATGTCAGGAATTATAATTTTGTAATATTCTTTAGTTTTTATAACACATAAGCTTTCAGAATGTGGTTGTAAACTTAAGTCCTTCAGGTAAATAAGATAAGAAAGGAGTAAGTTATCACACTTTTTGGGTATTAAAACAAGCAAATCTCTCAATAAAGGCCAACCAGGGAACATCCTGTTGCCTGCCGTGACACAGTGACATCTCAAAGATTAGGGTGTTTCTCAGCCATTAGGAGCAGTCACCACTTGTATGGAGCACAGAGCTCAGCACACCTCACAGGGGAACTCCTCGCCATGAAACCATGGCCATGAGTCTAACCAAAAAACTGCAGAAGAAGAGGAAAATTGACAAAGTTCTCTTCTGTATATACGTCCTACTGAAGTGTAGTATCTTCAGACTGTCTCTTGGTATAGCATTTTTGATGCCAGCACTTACGTCAGATGAATCTACAAAGATGACGATTGACGTTACTGGAGAATCTACAAGTTTACTGTGAGCAAATTGTCATAAAACAGACCAGCAAACCAAATTCTTCTCCCTGACTAACCTAAGACATAAACATGCACGCAACTCTGCACAGCCATATCTAATTGTAAGGTCATGCCTTTTTTTAAATGAGCTTGCTAAAAGTTTACACCAAGTTTCCTCAGTGAAACAGGTAGGGTCTCATTGATCTCCAGCCAGGGCTGTCATTAAAGAGGATGGGGTTCCAATTTCTGATTAATGAAAATTTTAATTATGGACAGATAACGAAGAGCGAGACACGTTTCCATGTTACTTTAAACAAAGAAGAGTTAAGGCCTTATCTTAACTATGCATTGGCACTGCAATGCGAAATGGTCATGCAAAATTAATTTTTAATGTGTTCAATTTATATTAAAAATTTCTGCAAGTGTGTGATTTTTTTTTTTCTAAGGCTGGAGTGCTACTTCATTTACAATATTCCCTGAAGGTGTTTTTTTTTTTAAAGAGACTCTTAAACTGAAGCCATTTTAAGGGTTTTATGAGACATTATGTGAGCTTTCATATGCAAGTTAGTCGTTAAGTACCAGATATTATATTCTGTAATATGCTTAAGTGATATTAGAGGCTGTATATAGCCTGCAGTAATGGCTATTGCTGCTTTTTTAATTTATCAAGAAAATGTTGCTTAAATAAGGAGCAAATCAGTGCTTGGGTGTAGAAAATACAAATGTACAGGAAGTAATAGTATCATTGCAACACAGTTTGCATGTCCAGCTTCCCTGGGGAGCAAACAAGAAGTCTGCTTTCCCCTACTCCTGCTGACATACATGGAAGACCCATACACATAGTGATGGAAATATGCAAAAAGGGAAATTTCATTGAGTCTCACTGAACAGTACGTGACTGCTGCTCCTCAAGACTTCATGAGAATTAATATTATGCCCTCTGTAACTGTGGTTTTTTTTTGTACAATCCTTGGCATTCAAACAAAATAGCATCTCACATTTGGACGTGGACCAGTGAAGTCTTTGAATGTTCATCCTACAAAGGGAAATATTTTTGTGAAGTTGGTTTCATTGGTCAAGCTATAACAGCTAGCATAAAAAAAAACCTCACATGGTGAACAAACTTGCTATTTTTCTTTTGGCCCTTCTTGCTGAGAAATAAGAAAGAGGGAAAAAAAAAAGAGAGAGAAAGAAGAAACCTTTAAGCTGACAAGGCTGTAGAAATAGAAAAGTCACTTGACTTTAGAGATGTGCTTCCTGCTCCGTGCTCTGACACAGAAACAAACCCTTTTGCAGTTGTGCTGCACAGAAGTGGGACACAGGTGTGTTTTGCCCTGCCCACCCCATGCAGTTCTCCCTGCTCTGAGCACAAAGTGCTGCCTGGAGCCCCGTGCTTATTCCCTTCCCTCTGACCAGGGACCACAATTCTGGCACAATTTGCCCAGCTGCAAATTCCCACTCTCCTGCAGTGTTATGATTGAAGAAATGTATTTTAAATGAAAAAAAATCATCTTTTCCATCTTCCTTCTCTCACCCAGCTGCTGTTTCCCACCCTGATTCCTGTTTTTTTTCTTCTCCTTTTTTCCTTTTTTCTTTCTTCCCCCCCCTCCCCCCCCCAACTCACACCATTCTTCTCTTTTGCTCCCCCTCCTCCTGGTTCTCCTTACAGCTGCAGATCCTCACTCCTCCTTCCATCACCATCTCCATCATCCCCAGCTCTCCTCCCTCCCCTGACTCGCTTAAATATTTCAGAGAAAAGCAATCCAGCTCCATCCAGGCTTCATGGCTCTCCTCTCTTCTCGTCTGCATTCATTCTCACTTGCTGTTCCTAGGAGAAACAAAGTCCTTGGCACACTACAAGCTGTCTAGCTAACGAACCTGGCCACAAACGAGCACAAAGCAGGGCACCAAATAGGCAACGCAGACCTTAGCAATCAATACCTCAAAAGAACTCTTTTGCAGGCAATGCATGGGCCCAGGTGATGCAGCAAAAGCCCTGGACAAACATCTCCCTGATGACCTGACTTTATGCTCTTCCATTCATCACAAAACCCTCATTGATGTCTCCAAGATCACAGAATTCTAGAAAGGCTTGCATTGGAAGGGACCATAAAAATCATCTAAACCCAACATTCAAAGATGAGGAAAATATAGGATTCTCCAAGGGAAACGTGGTAGCATTTGCTGTCTGCACTCATGCGTGGGGATTTATTATTGTTGGAGGACAGGTCTGCAATGTGGACTGTCCATCATTACAACTTTAAGGTGTCTTTTGCTTTTTACTGGGGAGTTTTCTGCAATTCATTCCCACCTTGTTTGGATGAGGTGCTGCCAAATGCGTTTCAGTTTAGCTCTTTCCGTGGCAAATTTGCAGAGAGCTGGACTGAAGGCCAGTAAGAAATAACAACATTAATGAAAACACACAAACAAACAAAAAGAACAAGAAAAAAACAAAACAACACACAAGCAACCAATATACTTAAGCAGCAATATATTTAACAAGTGAATCAACAACTGAGTTACCTCCTCTCTCTGCTAAAGCCCAAGCCTCAACCCCAGCAATCTGCCTGCAGACCCTCTTTCCCCAGCCACTTCTGGACTGATAACAGGAGCCAACTTTTATCCAGTTTCAAGCTCTTTCATATGCTCCAAACCATTTCACACATTTCCCATGGGGTAAGTGAGGAAGACTCTGTACAGAGCTTTCCTGTAAGTGTCCATTTGGTCAAAGGCCAATGAGGCTCTTCAACAGTTACCTACTTCAGTCCTGCAATCCAGAGCTTGAACTGGCTTAATCCACAGGAGACAACACCAGCATCTGCTTCTCTTCTCTCTCCCAGCCCTTCACACACATGCACAAAGCCTCATTAAATTAATGAAGATACTTTTCCACCCTTCACCTTTGTGCATGTACCTCTATGTCTATTTTCTACACACTAGCTGCGTGTTTGCATGTGCATATGTGCTCTTCATGTGTGTGCCAAGGTACCTTCCCCCAGTTACATACAAACAGATGTTTTTATATAGAACGCATATTATAAATCTAAATCAATGCAGGAACAGAAATCTGAATAAATCACAGCTAAGTTGCAGCTTAAAATAAACATTCTGGAAAAAAAAAATAAGCAAATAAACTTTTTTTTTTTTTTGGCAGAATGTTTATTTATTTAACAACAGCAATGCAGTTGCTTACACTTTCTACAAATGTTTTATCTCTTCTTCCTCCGCACCTGTCCCTGAGTGAATAGAGCCACATCTGTCTCATCTTGGCATAACAAGTACACATCTACATCTGCGAAAGATGATTCCATTTTTTGAAGGAAGCACTGTCTACTTTTACACTCCTGCAGTCTGCTAGAAATTATTGCACAATGGATTTTGTGTCTTGCAGGAAGGCTGCTAAATAGTGAATGGTGAGTTTGGAAACGATGCAACCAAAGTAATGCCTGATTTTAAAAACAAATAGTGAGATACAGATGTAAATATACGTTTATTCTAAACTTTACAGAGATGACAGATGCACTGATTAATGCTACCTTCATGTTACTGTCTCTAGCACAGCAGATTTTCACTTAACAGCACTCAGGAAATGAGAGCTGTAAAGTATAGGGATAGCAATGGGATATTGATGCTTACACCCATCAGCTGCTGAGTCAAAGCCTGGATGAGTTTGGTAATAAGTAAAAAAAAAAAAAATTATCTGATGGTTGTTTAGTAGCAAATGCAACATGAAATAATGGAAAACAGAAGGTGGGTTTGGATTTTTGTCCAGTATTATCCTTTGTTTGTCCCTTTCCAACAAGATGCTTGTGTGCAGTGGGGGGAACGCACCCTGTAGGGGTACGTACAGGAGAATGTGTGGTCAAACCAGGCAGCCTGAGTGGTGGAATGAAGCACGAGAAGGGTCTCAGTCCTCTGGGAAAGCCACAGGGTCAGCACGGCCAGCAGGCTCCTGGCTGAGAGCTGCCGCTTGCTGTCCAGGGTTATGTTATTAATAACACTCAGTAGCTCATTAAATAAATGAAGAGGTGAGCTTTGGCTGATGTAGTTAAGGGTTTAATGAGGTAAAATAGCAAAATAGCCAAAAACCTCTTGCTGACTGCACCGCCAGTGATACTGAACTGATGAGTCGCGGTGGTGTTATGAACTTCTTTTATGGGCCTGGCTATCAAAGTTGAAGCAGAAATAAAGGTAAAGTGCCCCAGAGCATCTCGTTCACTGCTGAGTTTTTTTTACCATCACCTAGAGCCAGGGAGAGCATCAACCCAGCACCACTGTGGGACCTCAGGTACCCAACCCAGACTGTGTCCAGTGCCAACAAATCTGTGTCTGCTGACCAACCAGGGAACATGATATTTTCAATGTGTATGGATGGCAGAGAGATTTCAGTGAGAAACGAGGCCTGGCCAGGAAGTAGAATCTTTGTATATGGAAAAAATATGCCTGTAACAAAAGTTGGCTTCACTGCTTTCCACCACTTCCTGGCCATTTTTCATCCTTTGCCAACCTGGAGCTCTGTGCAAAGTATAGGAAGCCCTCCTTACTGTCTCATTCATTCAGAACTTTTGAACTTGGAAAAAAAAAGAAAAGAAAAGAAAAGAAAAATTAAGTACAGAAGTGTGTTTCTTCAATGCCAAAATGAGTGTGTTGCTTTCAAATAATGTTATTTCTCTCTGAAAATTTCTGCTGTTTTTCCCTCTCTGTGCAGGGGGACAGAGTGGGAACGAGACAGATCCATTCCTCTGTGATATCAAAACAGTTCAAAATGCAGTCAGATCCAAAAGAAATCACTAAGTGTTCATGTTTATATTCAGAAGTAAATTATTTCACTGGGGGGGGGAAAAAAAAAAAAAAATCAGAATGTGATCAATTGCAATTATTTTAATGTTTTTAGAAATGTATGGAGAATTAATGAAAAGTCATCCCAGAAACTTTTATCAGTCTCAGACCCTTCAAAGGGTCAACAAATTGAACTGATAATTTTCTTTTAAGGTGGTTATGAAGTGGGGGAGACCATTTGTACTCAGTGAGACAGTCCTCCTGTGCACTGTACTGGGGTACACAGGTCTCTCATGCTATGATGTTGGGCTTTTTTCCTCTTTTTTTTTTTTAATATATATTTTCAGTGTTTCATGTGCTATCTTTAGGCTTTCTCAAAATTAACTGCTTGATTTACCCATTCTTCCTTGGAATTTATGATTCATATCTTCCCTTTCTTCCTCTCCCTCTCTCCTGCCAGACCTTTCCAACTCCCAACTGCTGCTCTATCTTCTATATTAAGCACCTCAGGCTCTGATGTACTTGACAATGCCTTGTACTTTAAAAACACACACAATAGCACACTAGCAACTGAAGATATTTGCTGTCGTGTGACATACATATGCTAACTTCACATCCATGGTCTTTTACCATCTTAGTAAATACCCTACATTTACCTCTTTGTCTTCTTTCTTTGCATTTGTTTAAAATATCATTGTTAAAAAGCCACACACACACACAAAAAAAAAATCATCGACATAGTTATATAATGTGTATTATTTACTTAATAGCTGTTCTGGTCTATTGAGTAAATATATAGTCAGGCAGTTTTTAAAAACATGTATTACGTACCCAAGAGACCAGAGAGACTCTGAAGGAGCTGTTCCAGTCTATTGGGTAAATATGTATTTAGGCAATTTTTCAAAATATGTTAAAATTCCTTCAGTGCCATTCTGGTCAATTGGTTAAATATGCATTTAGGCTTCTTTTTTCAAAACGCCTTTTATGTAGCTGATGACTGAAGAAACTGTAAATGCTAAACGTGTTTTCCTTATTTTATCAATGAGCATGGCTTGCTATTTGCTCCCATATCTCAGCTCTATTCCCTGCTAACGCATCTCTTTGAGAGAAAGGAAGAGAGGGAAAGGAAGAGCCACACATCTCATGACACGGCATCATCACAGAGAGAGGTGGCACAAGCAAAGACTAAAACAAACTTGGGTATTTGAGCAATGTTATGAATGGCATTGTATAATCAATGAATGTACAGATGTTATAATTATGAAATAAGCAAAAGAGTTTGGCTAAGCAGCTATTATACCAAAAGAGAATAGATAGAGTGCTTACCCATATCCTGGGCTCACTATGAAACTCCAGAAGAGTGATCTCCAGAAGAGATCCTTCCCCACTGGTAGTCAGCTCTTAAATGGGTCTAGGAGAGTGGAGCCAGGCTCCACCTTTTCTGGCAGCACAGGTGAATTGCCTTCACCTGTGCTCCCCTGGCTGACTCATTGCTCACCTCAGGTGATCAGAGGTTCAGACTGTGATTCAGCAGTTCCCATTAACCCTTCTGATGGCCATCGTGTTCACTAAAAGCAATGCTCTGCACACGTTTTCCCTGCATCAGGCTCTCTATCAGTGGACTGCATGCATGCTTTGCATTGTGTCATGCTGGTTCAACTGATGGATATTTTTAAGCCAGACCTATTTTCAACATTTAGAGGTACAAAGCAGCATTCATAAGCCCTGCTCCCAATGCTGGGTTTGCTCGTGTGGTGAAGTTTAACCCATGCTTATGTATGAGTTAGATCAGGGCTCAACCAGCAGCACTCACATCAATTTAAATACATGACTTTATGTATCTGTAAGACGATAGATATATGCCTCCAAAATCTTTTTAGGTATTTAAGGTGATAGGATAACCAAATGTGATGGCTGAGCTATAACACAAGTTTCTGAAAATCTAAATGTGAAGTAGCTGTGACAGATGTTAGCGTGCTGAGGTTTGTGCAGCTTCTGCTGTATTTCAGTGGAGCTTATCTATTTACATCTAGATCTGTCTGAGTGATCTCTGGTGACAATTTTACACGTTGGTAGAAGCAGGGGCTGGGCTTAGTGAGTGACTCAAGGGAGGCAAATGAGGAGACTTCTACAGGCTTGTTCCTATTAATGCATTGCTTTCAAGACAATTAATGGCAACTCAAAGCTGAAGTACATGCATATACTCATAGTGTAGAAGCCCAAATCCTCCTGTGCTTTTCTCCTCCATTGTAATGAACAGTTTTTGGTGAAAACACGAAAGAATGAGGAAAGGAGGTGGCGTTTTTAGAGGGAAGTAATGTAGAAGAGAAGAGATAGAAACGAGCATGGGAAGAAGAGGAGCACATATGTATGCTCACACAAGCCCAAGGCCTCTATATGTGGGGATCAATGTTGTACTGGCTCTACCTATATCCTAAATGGGGAAATGCTAACCTAGACATGCTCTCCTTGAAGGCAGCGGGGCTGCTCCTCTGCTTAAATTTAAGCCAAGTGTAAACCTTCCCAGGCTGGAGTAGAATGATGTCACCATTTCAAATCAATCAACTCCTTTTGTTTTGCATTAATACAAGTGGAATGCAACTTTAATTCTGAGGAATGTTTTAAGGAAAACAAATATGGAAAAATATTGATAAGAATTCTCATAAGGAATATTGATAAATGAACATGTTGATAAGAACTCAATAAATTTGATGAGTTATTGCCAAAATAAATGTATTATCCAAATTATTAGACCAGCTGTAATGCTAGTATAAAAATAACAGTGCATTTGAAGTGATGCTGTGTTAGTCACATAATTTCATAAACAATGATGAAATCCCTTCAGAGTAAAACAATCTTCTCTGTCAAATATTATGAGATGCTTTCCAGAGCCACCCGTGTATCTAGGCCTCTCCATTAATCAGGACTACATAGGATTTTTCTTTTTAAATCATTGAGCTGGATGCCGAGAGATGCTCTCAACAGGAACTGTTGCTGTGTAACATACTCAAGGCTGAAATGTGATGCTATTTTTATAATACAAGGATTTCTGTGGGCTAAGGAGAGTTCTGGTAGGTTTGGTGTCCAGATTCGGATGTCAAGCTTATTCTGTAAGAAAGGTAAAGTTCCATATTTCATTAATATTCTAGTTTGTTGAGGTTGGCAGGGACCAAGGATCTTTTCTTTTCATGAATTTATTCTATTGGTTATTGGTGAGGTTTTCCTTTTCAGAAGATACTCGTGCCTTGCCAGGCAAAATGGGGGTAAACTGGAACTGGAACTTCTGAAACAGTGCTGCCAAACTATTTTCATTTCTGCCTACTTAACCATGTTCACTGCCCTTTCCTAATGAAATAAAGCAAATAAATAAAATGAAAGGACAAAACACATATATTAAGCATATAAAGAAATAGCCACCACTGCTCCAAAGCCAGATTTCTCTGCTTGTATTTGACTGTAACAGAGGGCAGGATAGTGGGTTAACCTGCTGTAGGCATAATCTGATTTGGCAATTTCCGTGATCCTAAGAATATTCATATTCTACTGGAACATGTGACAGCCTTGTGATGGGCACAAATGGGGGATGAGATCAGACCACCAAACCCAATTACATTAGATTAAACAGAAATGCGATGTTTTCAATAGTCAAAAAAGTCTGGAGACATCATCAAAGCTATCAGCACCCATCTCTTCACAATCTCTACTAGGATCATTTTGTTCCCTCTGCATTGATCTACTACAAAACAGAAAATTAATTTAAAGGAGGAAAGATCTTCAAATATTTATATCTGAATATATGTGTGGGCAAAACACAGACTGAGACCAACAGTTTATTCCAATAGTCCGGACAGACACTCAACATAGGGCCCCATCCAAACCCCATCAAGACCCAAAAGACCACCTTCCACTGACTCCAGTGGACATTAGGCTTGGCCCACATTCCAACCCTCCTTCCACATCTCTGCCACACACATGTTCTTTCCAAACTCTCTTTCGTGTTTCCAGGGCTGTTGGAACTGCAGTGGGGAAGGCTGTGCATGCATGGCTAAGGCAAAACAGGAGAAGAGGGAATTCCCATTGTGGGTGCAGAGAGCAGATACAAAACACTAGACAGCGTTATTTGTTGGCTAAGCAGCAACCCAGTCCTGCCTAACAGGCATTTACTTTGATTCTTGTGACATTAGGTAAACTCAACATAGTAAAACCAATGAGAGACTTTGACCTGTTGAAGCTGGTAAGACTCAACCACCTCTGTATTTTGTCGCCATCAGCAAGATAAAAACAAAGGTGCTATAACATATCTGCATCTGCACGTCTTCATCAACTGGATTTCCCCTCAACAGCATACAGCAGCTTACCCAGTATCTCCTTTCCCTTCGAAATGAGGGTTCTTTTCCTTAGACTGTTCTCAGCAGCACTCACAAATTGAAATAAATATCATACATCACTATTACATGCCACTGTTTTACTGTTTTTCTCTGACCACTGCAATGCAGCAGTGGAAGAAGATTCTGCCTTAGGATTTCTTAGGGTTTCTTTTACCAGGAGATAACAATTAGCTTTTTTTTTTTTTTTCTTTCTGTCATGAAAAAGCATCAACATTCACATCATCAGCCTGTTGTGCTCAGACCACTGCTTCTTCTGATCAGTAATGGAACATCCCCTGGATGTGGAGACACATTTTAAACTGCATGGTGACTCTGGTGAGTGCTGCAGACCCAGCATAGCCAGTGGAGGCAATACAATGGGGGATTGAAAGAGAAAATCCTCCCTCACGCCAAAAACAATTCCTGCACTCGTGTCTGTGGCACAGATGGATGGACTGAACTCCAGCACATCTGAGCGCAAGGCTTCTGCCTCCAGGAGCTGGCAAGCCCCAGGTTGGGATAACAACTCAGCCCTTCCCCATGGAAGCAGAAGGAAGCTCTAGCTTTGCAGGATGCTCTTATGCACATCTGAGAGGCGGGCAGTGGAGATCTGGTGCTTGCACTCTCATTTTTTTTTTTTTTTTTTTTTCAGTTTTAGTAAAATACTTAGCAGAGAGAACCACATCTCCTTACTGGATGCCATGCATTATCCATGATAACAGATAAACATCAACCCCAATTTTTAATCTTTAGCCATATAATCCTAAGCCAACTTAATGTGTAATGACAGCGATACCTTATGATTCTGTATTTAAAAAAAGGTTCAGGCATCTTCATTATAGCTGCAGTCTAAGCACTTGAAAAACCTATGATGGTCACTTTTATCTGATATATAAGAATTTAAGTATCTCTTTAAAATATGAGTTTCCTTGCTTGTGAGAAATTTTCTTACTGGGAAGGTTTCCAAAACCACTCTCATGGAATTTTCTCAGCTCTTGTATTTGCTCCTTCTCCACACCTCTTCCCCAGCGCAAAGAGGCACATCTGTCTGTTTTCTGCCTTATCAAGCAGACATCTACATCTGTGAGGAAAACTCCACTTCCTTAGCTAAAAACCTGTATCTGATTGTGGTAATAAAGCACTACTTCCTCAGTTCAAAACATACATCAGACAGGACCAATTACTTCAAATGACTCATAGCAACAGGCAAAGCAATAGTCGTCTTTTCAAAGCCTTTGAACTTCTACCGCTTCAAAGGTGTACTAAAATGTGGTTATGAGGCGATTGTCTAAAATTGCCAAATTACCAGTTTCCAAGCTTTTGACGGTTTGTTATTTTGAGCAAATACAAAAAGGAAAGCAGTTTGCTCACCCGCTGAGAAAAAAAAAAAACAAAACAACAAGCAAAACAAAGATATTTCCTAGGTGAGGAGAGAATCTTAACACGGTGCATTCTTGAACACAAAACAGAAAAACACACCTTAAAGTAATCAAATAAAATAATCAGATTATCAAACAGTATGCAACAATAATGCAAAATGCAAACAATATGATCCAAAGCTACTGGGTGAATTTAACAGGCTCTTAATCACATCCTGGGGGTGGGTCAGAGAGGCTCAAAGTGTTATTAATGGGAATTAAAGCTTTTTGCCTTTAGGTCACCAATTGGAATGTAGCACAGGTTGGTTCTGACTGATTGTCATTGCCATCCGGTAATTACTGGCAAGGCTATCTGGCATGGGCTTGTGGTCTCAGCAACCTCTGAACAGAAACCAGCATGAGAACATACCTCAACTGCAGTGGGCAGTTCAGGACAAAATGGTGCCATGGTTGAAGTCTGATCCAACAGATGGCAGAAGTATGTGAAATGCAAAGATCTCACTTCAGTGGGCGTCATTTAATGTAGAAGGTTATAAATTAGAGTTTTCAGTGCTTTCTCCTACCTCAAATTTGTATTTAATACTGTTACGGAGTTATTCTCTAAAATTGCCAAGTTGTTTGTTTCCCATGCATCAAATTCCACCGGACTTGAATTGGACAGTGTTAATAATGAGCTGTACTTGACAATGGTGGCATCTTTCTGACAAGAACCATGCATGTTGATAAAGACATGCAATAAAACATTTTTACTCTAGCTGATCTAATCGCTCTTCTGTGAATGGACTGACCCAGTTTCTATAACTTTCATAACCACAAAAAGAACTTACTCCCAAGAAAGTTCATTGTGAAAATTCAGCACTGAGAATTCAAACTACTGCACTCGGATGGAATTGAACAGAGCACACTCAATATTGTCCCATTCCATAAGTGGTGTAACTCTTTACACTTCTTATGCAAATTTTCATGTTTAGGAAATCAACATACAGGTTCTACTTGTGTTTGACATCTCCATTAACGCTGTTGTTTTAAGGTTATCCAACTACAGAAGTACAATCAAAGAAAAGCAGAGAAAAACCATTTTAAAATTTCAGTGACTATTCATACTGGAGATCTGCTCAGGGCTAGAAGTTACTTCTGGCTTTGGGAGGAGAAAACCTACAGGCATTTTCTATGAGTAAGGTACATCTGTTCAGGCACTGTACTTTGCTAACACCATAGTTTTGTTTTCTAGACTGAAGATCCTTCAAGTCTAGCAGCTCAGATGCTTGCATCCGTCTGTACACTTTTGGGTAAATACCTGTCATTTTAGGCAGAATTCCCTGATGATCTCCTCCACAGTGAGATCAGATTGCCCCACAGTACACTGCTTTCTCTCCTCTGGCACATGGCCAATGCCACCAACCCTGAGACTTCAAACATAACTCCAGTAAAGGGGATAACTGTATTCTCTTGCTTTTATAACTGAAAGGACTCCTGAGATCATTTGATGGAACAAAGGGACATGGACTATCCCTTCTGTCGTCTTCAGTTAGTTTCTGCATCCATCTCTTTCCTAGGTATCCCTGGATGTGTACAACAGGCAGGTAGAGCAACTCATTTGTACAGACCTGGCTTTGTGACACTCTTTGATGAACATAATTTTGCAAAAGAAGCATTATTTTTTAGCATTATATGGCAATTCAGCTTGTTACTGTTTGTTCTGTTGAAAAGAAATCCCTTTGCCATGCTTTAAAGAGTCAAACAGTGGTATTTTTGTACAAAGCTAGAGCTTCAGCTTCACCTCCTGTGAACAGAAATGATCTGATCTCTCCAGGAAAAGTAATTATTTAAAATATATACTCTTAAATATCTACTTGCCACTAACCTGGAAGAACCAAGAAAATGCACTGAGAGTCTGTACCACAGGATGAAAATGTCACTGCAATCTAAACCACTATTACAATAATTTCTCCCGCTCAACCATTCTGTATGTCAAGGTCCAGTCTGTACTTTCCCATTCTCCCAGAGCACACCCACTCACACCCATAGGGACCTTATTGAGACAAGCCTTGTCACACTTAATATATGTTATAGTCCCAACTTTCCTAGAAAAAAAGTCTTGATATTATCATTATTCTTAAATATCAGCAGTATCTCTGAAAAGGGATCACCAGTCTGGAAAAGATGAGAAACACTGTCAGAGAACATAAATTGTCCGTGCATTTCATCACAGGACAATGAATGTGCAGAACCGGAGTACAAACAACCATTTGGAGCAAGGTTTTATGTTCTCTCTACTTTGATACAACTCCGAATGATGTTTTCTGTCATCTGCTGAAGCTCTGAATTTATGAGAATATCAGCACATCCATTTAAACTGAGGATGCCCAGATGGGGAAACCCTCTCACCAGCACTATGAAATACCCATCTGCTGCATATTAATACTGTTCAAGGGATTACTGTTTCATGCTGCCTCTCTGCTATGGTTGGCCTTGGGAAGCTGGGATGTAGGCACACATACTGACACGGCTCTGGGGTGAGAGTTTAGGTTGAGTCCCTGTGGGACAGTGGCAAATGAAGGAAGTTTGAAAGCTTTCAGATGGCCCATTCTGAGCAGAACAAGTTTTGAAAAGGAGAAAGTCCTCTCAGAGTATCAGTTTGGTCAAATAATGTGTTTATAGCACAGTTATTAGATCATGAGGAGCAGTTAACAGAAACAATGAAATGTAACTGTTAGAAATTATCCTCTATCAGATGTCAGCTAGGGACATTTGAAGGAGGAGTTGAAGCTTATAAATAAAATATGATGTAGAAATTAAACAAACAACCCACGGAGACCCTTTCAGGTTTTTTCCCTCCCCCCACCCTGCTTCTTAACGTTAAACCACACAGTAAACATCCTTTGAATTGGAGAGGTTTAATCTATGTGCAAAAAGGGAATTAGAAGCCAATTCAGCTTTTTTTTTTTTTTTTTTTTTCCCTTTCCTTTCCTAGAGGCCTCCTTTTTATTTTCTTCCCAGGTATTGATTGTGAAAGTGATATCACACCAGAAGGTGCATTGATATGGTGTTGAGTAACAGAAAACTGCAAAGACTCCTTACAGTATAATCAAAGCCTCTGTCCAAGTCCCACACTCTGATGAAATCCAATCAATACGGACGATTAAATGACACGTACAGAGCCATCAATATTAAATACAGTCCATTTCCTGTACAAGAGCAGTGCAATGTAAAGTGGACAAGATAAAACTTGAATAGGCAGGTTATTTACGATGCCTCTATAGCATTTAAGCAGTGATGAAAGTTAGAAGCACACATCATTTGCATGTTAATCAAAAATACAAGTAAGCTTTTGCAGTGCTCACTTTGCAGTCAAATTATATTTAAAATATAATTTGGTGAGTTTACAGTGTTTCCTAACAGTAACTTTTTTAAAGTTCTATTTTTTAAGGGAAATGGGATTTGAATCCAAACTGAAACGTTGTGGATGCTGTGGACTGTGATTTTGACAAGTCATTTGGTTCTTACAGAGCCCCAAGTCACCTGGTGTGAAGGATGAGGCTTGCAACAATTAATTATAGGGAGGTGGTGATTTTTGGTGTAAATGACAGGAGAATGTGGAGCATGAAAGACCTTACACCTAGCAAGTCACCCTCACCAAGGACAGTGGCCATGCCAAGCAGATGCCAAATACAGATGACATTTGTGAGTTCTGGATCTTCCTGGGGCTGTTTGAAAGGACCTGGGTAGCATGAGGCACTTTGTGGCATGAGCAGAAAGTGCTCTATAAGCATAGTGAACGGTTGACTGACAGGAAGAGTGGCAGTGATGCATGTGATCTATTCTATTTTGGGACTCTAAGGCAATGGGGCTGATTTTCTGATGGCAGGATCTCAGCATAAAGCAGTATATGCCTCTTTCAAAAACAACCATGCAGACAAAATGATTCTTCTAGGATGGAAGAAGAGAAGAATGAGACAAGGCAAGATGTTGGCATTAGACCTTGTGCATGGCATGCCCAGGAGAACAAATAGCCCACTTTCATTACTCACTGAAACAATAGAGCACAACCAAAAAAAACTCAACTTGGCACATCTTCTGTAACGTGAGTTCTGCAGAAAGATCTTTTCCAGTAAAGGAAAGTTCTCCTTTGTTGTACTGGATGGTGGACTTGCATACAGAGATGCACTGCGGTTCTTTCCCTGGGCTGAGCACCACCCAAGGCTGCCAGCCATGAGGGATGCTTTCCAGTAACATGCCACCATCTCCCTGCTGTGCTGCACAATATGTTTTCAGCAGTTCACAGAAGCCCACGTGCTGCAGACACCCTGAAAGCCACATCTAACCAGGCCAGTTTCTTTTTGACATTTTTCTTCATAGCATGACTTCACAATGTGAAGGTGGGGAAACATGAGCAAATTAGAGATCTCCTGGCAAAAGCAACGACTTTATAAAAATATGGAAATAGGCAAAAAATATGGCTTCCCAGCAGTGATGCCACATTGCCTTTTGTTCTTAAAAAGAGAAAGGATGGAGACTTCACTGCAGAGGGAAGGAAGACAAAAGCAGCAGATTGGTAGAGAGGTAATGTTTTGCTACCCCTGATCTCCACATTGTTCATTGCTTTTCACACGAGTCCTCACCATATTGATTGCAAATATGTTCTTTTATTGTCTTCCTCTTTTTCTATTAATTCATTCTTTTTCAGCATTAAACTTTCACAGCCCCTTTGAAGCCAGTAGATAAAATTCCTTATCACTAAAACTCGCACTGGTTTTAGTGGAGACCCAGTAGGATAGCTTACAAGTTTAAAGTGAATCATATATTTATGTCCTTTGTTGTAGTGGGCCATAAACATTCAGTATCTTCAGGTTGAGATCCCTTCATTTTAACACAGTTTCCTAGGATTTAAAAAAAACTCCTTGATAAAAGTTTTACAGATAAAGTGAGCCTGAAAAATGTTCTTGGAGATGACACTACTCTCTGCCAGGACACTTTCACAAATAGTGTGGGGACAGCAGGTTGTTTGCCAATGAAAAGCTACTTTCTCTTGACAAAATTGAAAATTGATGACAAAGTGATTGGGTATTTCTCAAAATGCTGTCAAAAGTAATGACATTGGGTGTGTTCCAATTAGTTTTGTAGGCTTTCAAGACACAGCTCTCTCTCCTTGCCTTATGTGTAAAAACTTTGTGGTGAGAGTCTATTCCCCTGAAGGACAGCTCCAGTGCTACGGCTCTCAACATTTTCTTGGGAATAAGACTGAACCAACACACTAGTCTTGACTAAATTAGCAAATTTCTCTTTCCAAAATCTGAGCTTTCTTCTCCAATTTGATCCAGTGGTGCAGGCCTGAAGGTGCCTTTGCAGGAAAGAGATGACGGTAGAGGACGCTGATAGGCTAATGAAGATCATTTTGATTGACTAGTGATTAATTACACCCTTTTGAGAGCCATCACAAGCCTGGGATGCACTGAGCATCCCAGTGCCAGGGATGGAGAGGCAAGGAAGATGAAAGCTGCAGCAACTTCAACATCTGCCCTCTTTATGCCAGTGGAAAAGGTAACCAAGATCTCCCTCTTCTTTGCAATCTAAATTACAAACAACATAAAGCCAGGATTGGATCAATACGAAATGCTATATAAAATGTTTGCTTATCATTATTTCTAGCACCCTTTTGAAGCTCAGGGATAAAACATTTCTAATTATTCATCAGACCGTTGGAACTCCTAGGCCTCTGTAATAGGGATTTAGTAAAACAACAAATAACATACAGGGATCCAGATGAAAGGAGTGAATTTGAAGGGATTATTACCATAAAAAAGCAAATGACTATTTGATGGAGTTACAACAATACAGAGAGTCAGACAGGGATAGCGAAATAATGCTAATTGATAAATATAGAGCTGCTAAAGCTTTAATTTGAGCTGTGGAATAGTAGAACAAGTGATACCTGTAATTTTCTTTTTTCTAAAAAAAATATCAGTTTGAAATGCATGTATAAGAGAAAGACCTCCAGAAAAACTCAAACTCATACACGTCTTTTCTGCACTCTACCAATGGTCATTACTGTAGCAAAATGTAATTATTTAAAAACAGGCCCTGAAAGTTTTTATATGTTATAATTTATACATGAAGATTTGCACCCCAGATTGGGATGGGAACCAATACATCTTCTGTAAGATCCTGTGACCTGCACAGATATGAACCCCATGGCCACAGGAATACAGAAACAGCCAAGGAATGAAGACTCGGTTTCCTGTTCATTACAGTGCACCACAAAATTGCTATGTGATCTTAATCAGATATCAAACCCTGCAAAGACAAAAAGCCAGAAAAGAACCCCAGACCAACAAATAAACCAAAACCTCAAACCCAAAGCAAGCCAAAGCAGGATTTGCGAACTATTTGAGGTGCCAGTCCAACCCTAGTCTCTCATTTCCCATTCAGTCAGACAGACAACTGACATTAGACATTTTCCTTTAAATAAGGATCCATTAATATATAAGTGGAATCTAAAGCACCAAATAAGATAAATCTCCCACAGCCAGCCTTGTTATGAGGAGCATCGCTACCAACACACTAATCATTCCTAATAAATTAGTCTTTCAGAGTAAAGACTTCATACTTCTTCATACCCGAACAGAGAAGGGAAGAAACTTGACTTTGTACACGCATGCGGCTCAAAACCCACAGATAGGAGACTTACCAGCCACTCTGCAAGCTGTGTGCTTTGCTATGTCACAAATATCGCCTTAAAGGGCAAAGATATGCAAAGCAGATGTACTGTAAGTATCGCTAAATCAGAATTTCGACATAAGATGCTATTCAACAGCTCAATACAGTCAGTTAGAAGCTGTCTCCCCTTCTTTAATGAAGGTAAAACGTTAGCATTATAAATTGCAGCTTACAGAAATCATATTCAGACTTTAAGAAAGAGAGAGAGAGAGGAACCGTAAGCAGTAGATTAGCAGGGGTGGATCGTCTTGTTGAGAGTTGTGCTGCCAAAGCCTATTAAAGTAATTCACGTTTTATACGTAGACATTACCATTTTCTCTGAACTATAATGTCCTTGGAGTATTACTCCACAGAGACATCCAAAATCCACTTTAGATTGGGCACAAAGGCACAGTTTGAGATTTACCTGTGCGACTTGTCTTGCAGGTGACAAGTATTAAGGAAGAAAATCTACACTTTGTCTGATAAGCAGGAATCCTCGGATTCTTAATTCACTTGAAAAGAAAGGATAATTACCTGAACTAAATTTCTGTGCCCATTTGAAACGGACTCAAGGGACAATCCCACAGATTAATGCTCTAAGAACATAGGATTCAGAAAGAGAACGTACGTATGGAATGAATGAAATAGGATCAGTTTTAACAACCTGGATCAAAAACTGAATCCTGAACCAAAGGGAGGGAGAATCAGAGGATGGGGCAAATCCGTATCAGTGATAATGCATTTTGCTGCATCAGCGCATTCTGGGTTTGACCATAATAGCAATGATTTTTAAAGGCTGGCTCTCTCCCCCCTCCCCCACATTCTGGCAGAACTGGGAGGTTTCCACGACCCAAATGCTTGAGCCAAGACCCTCAAGTGATGCAAATTGGGACCGCTCCTCTGAAATATGGATGCATTCATCCCTTCATAGCAGCTACAGCTTTGCTGTTCATCTGCGGTACCGTAATCAACTAAGGAAGTTAACTATTTTTTCCCATGTTTTATGTACTGCTGCCTCTGCCTCCTCCTTGCCTTGAGTTGTTTTGGTTTTGTTCTTTTTGTTGTTGTTGTTATTGCTCCATGTCTGCTAAGTAAATCTGCGGCGTGTTACTTTAAAAATGAAATAAAGCTTGTGTTCATAGTGACAGTCAATAACACTACAGCATTATAATCAATTGCTATTTGTAGCAGCAGGACTAGCAGTGGGGGCAGATCAGTGCAAATTACTGTCACTGTGTGCTGTCGTGTCGTGCAGCCAGCCTGCATCACGTAAGACAAATGATACCATATTCAATGGGAGCAGACAGTACTTAGTCATACCTGTACCATGGCAGAGCAGAGCACGCCGGCTCCAAAGACGACGGGAAAGTGGTTGTAAACCCAGAGAATTGATAGGGAAGAGAAATAAATTAATCCAGCAATGAGCTGTGCTGCTAAGATCTGAGGGTAAATGCTCCTGCTTTTGCAATGGGCTGAAGAATGGAGGATTACAAGTATCTGGGGATCTACAAAAGGGTTAGATAGCTTTTTAGTGAGCGCTGGTGACGTCTCTGTTGTAGTTTAAACTGATAGTTCATACAGACGCCTGGAAGCCATGGGGGTCTTCAGTTCAAAACACCTGTTATGATCAATAATAATGCCAAAATGAAATATAATCGTTTTGGAGGGGTTTTGTTGTTGTTGTTGTTGTTTTCCTATAGAATCAAGAGCATTTGTTACTGCTGTAGATCATAGCAATGTAATTTTTGCGTTTTATTTGAGGAAAGAGAACCAGGCTCGGATTTCAGTGAGAAAGAGAGCTGTTATTTGAGAACCATGCATTTGGAAGCAGCAGGTCAAACAGGTAATGTTGAAAATGGAGCTACTCAACCCTTTGTGTTCCAGCGTCTTTGGCTCCATGAATCAGACGATTTATCCAGCACCTTTGTGGCTATAGAGAAATGCCAACAGTGTTTACTGGGAAGGGAAAGAACTTGCTGGACTAAGACTTGGTTGGACTTGATGATCTTAGTGGTCTTGTCATAGAATTATAGAATGGCTTGGGTTGGAAGGGAACTCAAGGATCATCAAGCTCCAACCCCTCTGCTGCGCGCAGGGCCGCCAACCTCCACATTTAATACAAGACCAGGATGCCCAGGGCCCCATCCAACCTGGTCTAACCTTAATGGTTCTCTGATTCTCCAAAGACTGCATCCTTTGGAAGACAAAGCAAGGCGACGAGTGCGTATGAAATCATGTTCCATCTACCTGGCTGAAGGATTTCTTATCTCTCTGGGAAGGTGCTATGCCACGACATGCAGTCCTCTGTGCAGCTTCTGAGCCGAGAGCATGGGGAGTGGGAAGGGTAAACTATCTCCAGCCCCCTCAGCTCCCAGTGCTCTAGGCTCAGGAGAAATGCATCTCCTGGCCGCCGAGCGGTCCGGCAGCACCGCCAATTCAAACACTGAGCTCACTGCCGGGGCTGCTGCAGAGGATGATAATTTATTGCCCTTTTTAACGATACAGTTTGCGATATGCATACTTGCCAACTGGGAACTGGAGTGAGATCAATGAGTTATTTTACGTAGGTCCCTGAATCCTGGGCCAGAATGAAACTGTTGACCTGGAGGTGAAAGTCTCTAATTTTATTTCTAGCCCCTCTGAGTCATGTAGTCACCAGAAATAACACTGACAGCAATAAAACCCAGCAAACAAACAAAACTAAGCAAACATCAAATATTAAGGAGAAAAGATTTGGCCGGAGAGGCTCAGCGCACGTTTTGCGAGGCCGCATAATCTTTGACAGTGAAATCTGGAACATAAAACCCCGCGCTCCTGGAGCCCACTCTCCTTTCTCCGAACACAAATGTTTTATAATAAATATTTCTGTGCCTGTGGAGCTTTGTGCTAAGTTGGACATGATATTTTTGGCAATATCCGAACGTCAGTAGGAATCTGAGAAAGTGTCACATCGTACAGTTGAGCTAGCCGCTCGCTGCAAGTTGTGGCTGCGAATTTGGACGTCACATACGGGATTGGCTGAGCAGATCACATCAAGAGAAACAAGAAATTTCTGTGCAATCCAGCTTTTCGCATGAGGAATCTGCCTGTAAGATCTGCTTTGATCCATGAGCTGAATTACAGAATCAGGCTGAAGCTGCAGCATTCTCCTTCCTATTGCCAGCTCTCCGTGCCTTTCAAAAACGGGCAGGCAATGTCCCTGTGTATTTTTAGATCCAATCTTTTTCCTGCTTAGCAAGATCTGAATTGCTACTTCTCCTTATTAATACTATTAATATTATGAATAATAATCATCATCACTGTGGATTTTTTTGCTACCCAGTTAGAGGGTAGTTTCCAAAGGAAATTTCTGTGTCTATTCCTGGCGAGCAGGCATACTAGTTTGGGAAAAATAATCTTCCACTCAAGGTAGTTTAACTTAAAATAAGGACTTTTTTTGGCTCAGAGATTACTGGGGAAAATTGCTTCGTTTTGCAACTGTAATTCCTATATTTAAATAAATGAGATTTTCCTTCAGAGAGGTTCGAACTATGGAATTTTCCTTTGTTGGACCAGAATCAACAGAGTGTTTGCTGCTAATTAAACCAAATAAGTTAGCTGAACAGGAAAATGAGTTAATTTTGAAGGACCTTCATACTGAAATTACGGTTTTGAATATAAGAAGAGAAGAGGATTTAATCTAATTTGATTTGTTTTCTAAATTTCAGGTTTTATGCATCATTATTCTTTTGAAGACAACTAAGGAGCCAGTCCCTGGTTGTGTAAGTCAAGTTTATGTGATCTGCATTTAGGATCGGATTAAATTACCACTAAGGGCAATGGGGTTTGAATGAAACCTTTACATAAACGTTCTTTTTCAGATCTCAGACAACAAAGATTCAGCTCCACAGTGCCCTGAGATCAGCCACTAATTTCAGAAAGCTAGCACACATGAGATGAAATCACCACATTCTGTAGTGACAACATATTCTGCAGAAACAAGGCTGGGATGCTGGTGGTGGCTTGGTTTGTCCTGATTTTACTTTATGCAAATGTAAAACGTCCATGGGAGACACTGACAGTGGATTTCATAGCACTGCAATTTGATTTTAGTATTAAACAACCAAAAAAAAAAAAACAAAACCAAACCAAACCAACACAGAAGCCCACACCACTGAATAAGGCATTACCTTTACCTTTGGATTGTATACTTCTACCCACTGTGAGGAGTCCAACCATCTGGATATATGAAACAACACTGTTCCAAACAGTATTAAAATCTAAAGAAAGCACTGTGACTAGTTTAAAATGTCAAGTGGTAGGGAGAAAAATCACCTGCAATACAAAACTCTTGCTATTATAATGATACAGTGTGTAATTCAATATATCTGTTTAGATATTGACCTTCTGCATTATTAATGGCTTTAAAAAGGGTACTGCTGTCTTGTAAGTCCTTAACAGGTGGAAGCCAATGGAAACCTAACATTTATTGGTGTCTATGTGCCAGATTACTTTCAAACTACAACTCACTGCAAATATATTTGCAGCCTGAATGTAATAGGCAGAACATGACCTGATTTGTATTTTTTTTTCCCTATATCTTCTTCCTATCTGCTCACCTTCACCCCTCTCCCTACTCATCAAATAAAGGGAGGGAGGGAGGGAGGGAGGGAGGGAGGGAGGGAGGGAGGGAGGGAGGAAGGAAGGAAGGAAGGAAGGAAGGAAGGAAGGAAGGAAGGAAGGAAGGAAGGAAGGAAGGAAGGAAGGAAGGAAGGAAGGAAGGAAGGAAGGAAGGAAGGAAGGAAGGAAGGAAGGAAGGAAGGAAGGAAGGGAAAATAGACACTACTGGGGAAAAAAAGGAGTTTCATTTCCATTAAATATGTATCAGCTTTTTTGCTGCTCAGCAAAATTTATTTGGATGTGAAACATCTGGAAGTTTCCAGCTTTAGGAAAATCCTAGTCTGCTTGGATGAGATCTCTAGTGAACTAAAGCATCCATTAGATATCTCATATTTTCTGACAGTGATCCGAATCCCTGATTTCAGACTAGTAACTCAAACAGAAATATTATCTTTTTGCATGTGTGCCTCCCAAGCAATTCTGTTTATGTTACATACTGTGCTTAAATGCCATCCTAAACCAGAGCTCAGTATCTCACTTATCAGACATTCAATACAAGGAAATTTCAGTGTTGCTCTTATTTAGCTCATTTTATCTTCCTCCCAGAACTGAACAGTGCTCTGTCAATTAAAGAAAAAATACCCAGACAGCTCCAGGTTTATCTGGTTAGATGTTACCTTATGATTGTTTATACATATATATATATATATATATATATATTTTTTTTCAGAAATCTGATTAAGGTTTTATATATATATATATATGAATGCAGTTCATGTCCTCAGGTGTTTTTAAAAACATTTATCCACTGAGTTATAATGCAAGATCTTGTATGTTTTTCACATATATCAGATACTTAACAGAGAGAAATAAAATGACCATAACCACATGATAGTTTTTCTGCTGTGGAAAAATCAGAGGAATAGAAACCAATATTTTACCAAATACCTTATGAATATTTCCCCTAAGGGCTAGATCCCGTGTGACTTTCAACATAGCAGAAAGAATTTATGTGTAAATCAGCCATCAAGCATAAAACTACAGTGGAGATGAGAGAAAGAATAATAAACAAAAAAAGAACAACTTTCAAATGATTAGACTTCAAAATTCCAAATAACAGTGTAAGAAAGACTGCAATATAGAGCCATCTACGTATCACTGCCCCTGAAATTATTAGAAGGTAAATGCACCACACTTGTACTGGGGTAAACCACAAAGAACAGCCATGACCTCATTTGTACAATCACCAAATATTAGCGTTTCCCTTTGTTCTAATTGTCAATCTATTTACATGTACTACACTATAGTCAGTCTATAGTTGAAAGTGCTGATCTATAATTACACAACAGATAAAAGGAAATTTTAACTTCTTTTAAAAATATTTGCTCTAATTTTAAATATCGGTTTGTAATTAATTTCTTTTCCTTAGGGAGCAAATGCATATATTATATGTATTTTATTCTGGTATTCTCTTAGCCCAGGGACAGTGAAAACAGACTGCAGTAATTTCAAATCTGAGTCTATTTCCAATAACAACATTTTATCAAGATATTTGCATCGTTTTATTAACTATCACTTACTACAAAAGATGCTTGAAGATGCATCAGTGAAATAAGCCCCATTTGTAACTTGTCAGCCTAGAAGATCTCTCCATTATAGACTTCATCTTTTCATTGATCTAGGTCCCAGCATGAAGCACCATATGCAATACAGAGCAAACCTTTGCTAGTGACACATGCTTTCATAGATCTGACCTGTTTTTATCCATTGGGATAAGTAGAAATGAGGATTAGGCATTTTGTCATCTGGTAAACCTGGGAAAGATCACTTTCCTTCTTGGCTTGGAGGCAGAGAGGGAAATCTGAGCTTGGATCTGTGCAGGGCTTTCCCTCCCCTAAGTTTATTAATGGTAAGCTGCTCCAGCCTCTTGGCCAAGGAATTTTATCACAACCACAAATTCGTCTGCAAATGTCCTCATCCTTTCCAAGTGAGCTAGAATTGTCATCTAACCTGTAAAGTGCTGGATATCTCTTGAACTTCAGTCAGTTCTAGAGTCCAGCTAGACTGAAGTTCGGATGTTTTCATGATTTTTGTCTTCTTTTATCCTGATTTTGTGTTACCAACTCAAATTCAGAATTCAATATGATGAAATACAATAATCCATTCTGTTCTCTCTCTCTCTATATATATACATATTTATATTCAATGAGTTGTACTGAAACACTGACAATATCAGAAGAAAGCCTACTCTGATGGGCTTTGAGAACCAAGAGCTCTAGATAAGCACACAGACTTCTGTACATTTATCCAAAATAAATCTGAGCTCTCCTCTTACTTATGGCTCCCCAGAGACTTTCTTTTCCAGAAGAACTCAGAGAAAACCAAATCATAGTTTAGCAACTCTGAAGTTGACCGGGATACGGGTCCTGATTTGCAAGTTGCATACAATTACCAGCAGCACAAAGCTTGTACACGTTTCCGAGAGGCGTGAATGAAAGCAGGTCATAGAATCTGACACAGTAAAATAGCTATTAACTTAATAAATAAAACTAATGGTTCACATGTTGTCGCAGTGCCACGTTTTCAGCAGATAGGATAGGGGTGAGCTGCTGCTGCTGAGAGAAGCACTATCCTCTTGGTGACTCACTGAATCTGGATTTCAACAGAGACCTTCTGTCATCGGATTAGGCACAACTTTTTGTTTCACTCCAAACATGCTGACTGGGCTGGAATTCTTTGAACAATGCACGTAAATATATCCACATATAGATGCCACATTATACCCAAAATGAACAGTTCGTTTGTGAAACCACACTTTAGAAAGAATCCTGCAGCCGCGGGTGAAGGCAGTGGGTTGGGAGTCAGGAGGTCTGGATGATCTCCCAGCTCTGCCAGTGTTTGTGTCATAGAATCATCGAATTATACAAAGGCTTAGGTTGAAGAAGACCTTAAAGATCACCTAGTTCCAATGTCCCTGCTGAGGGCAGGGTTGGCAAACACTAGATCAAGCTGCCCAGGATCCCATGAGTACCTCCATAGATGGGGGATCCACAACCCCTCTGAGCTGCCTGTTCCAGTCCCTCAACATCTTCTGAGTGAAACATTTCTTCCTAACACATAACATACATCTCTCCTCTTTCAATTTAAAGCCATTTCCCCTTGTGACTATTTGCGTCAAAGCAGGAAGGAGCTCCCAAAGCTCCCCAAATCAGCCATCTTCTTGAAATAGATGAAAATCTGCCTCTAAACCTTACTTGTATTGTTTCTAATGTCATCTATAATGTTACAGTTCTTTAAAAGTATGTTAAAACTACGGATGCTTTATTGCCCGGACGTGTGTGTGTGTGTAGTGCTTAAAGTAGCTGAATTTTCACCTTTGGCTGCAATCTCATCAGCAACGCCAAGAGGTGGGAAAGGACAGCAGGGCCACCTATCAGACACAGCTGCAGTTCTGGTCCGGTGATCTACCTGAGGTTACCAGTTGAGGTTCTGCTCTTGACACTATGGATCAGATGCAGTGGCCTTTACTGAAAACAACAGATGCTGAGAGTAGAATGCTCTGCCTCCTGCCTTTATAAATGCATGCAGTCAGGCTGATTTCCCTGCACTTCCCCACAACAGGAGGTCATCAGGGAGAGCAGGGCCTGTTCACAATCCATGAGACCATGGCTGGCAAGAGCAGGGGCAGGAGCCCACCTTGGCATCTCCTAATGCCCATGGACAGGAGCAAGAGGGCAGGGCAAAAGGGTATTCTGTACCCTGATAAAAAAGAATAAAAACAACTGACATTTAAAGCACTCCCCTCAGCAACAAGCAAATGATAACACATTCAGGACTCAGATTCTGCCTCTGGTACCAAGCATGGTGAGGAGATGCTCAGCAGCAGCATCCTTTTCAGGAGATGCAGCTCCTAAGTGCATCTCCAAGTTCCCCAGAGGATATCTGCCCACCTCTGCACATAGCAGTGCCTCCAGCCCCGGATGATCTAACACTGCACCTCTGTTCACCACTTTCCTCCGTGCCCTGCAAGGCATGCTCTGCATATGCCATAATTCAGCCTTTAATATTTTGATACTTCTTGACGGATTTCCCTTCTAGTGCATATTTCTTTGCTCTGATTGAGGCACAAAGCTGTGCAGGTTTCCTGCACCTCAGATGATCTCAGTATAAAGCATGCAAATCCCATGGTGCATCCCCCTGTTTCTTTGGCATTATGTCTGCAGAACAGTGTCACGAACGATGACACCTCTTCACAGAAAAACAGAGAAATATCTTTTGCAGGATGTGAGATTTCTAACGAAAGCTTCCCTGTGACATGAGCTGTTGAACTGTCTCCATAGAGTTCTGATTTAATTTAAACTCTTCTTGCCACTCTGTCATAAACAACACCATCCAAAATACGAGGCAATAAATTAAATTTTGCTGGGAAACAATAATTAATAAGGGCACAAGTGAGCTGCCTCTTCATTTAAAAAATACTTCTTTGCCAGTTCTGTTTGGTTGATCTGTGTAGTCCACGGGCTGTGAAGATTAACAAATTATACTGAAGTCTCCCACTTTAGAAGCATTATCAGTAAAAAGACTCCCAGTTTTATGACGGTGTGTTTTTTGTAATGCATTATGAAAATGTTATCTCCCCATCTAAAATATTCTCTTTGAACAAGATAGCTTTCAAATCTGAAAGTAAGAGGGTGCTATACTGTAGTATAACCCGAGCCAGTATCTCTCTCAAACCTATAGATTGCATGCATTTTTAAAAATAAAGAACTGAAGACAAAAAAAGGGTGAAGGAGAGGATCTGCATTCAACACAAAGAAACACAATAATGCATTTTCAAGAGCTGCACGGTTAGGATTGATCCCGCACCCTGGCACTGTAGGATAAATGCATGATCCTGTTTTTCAAAATATATTCTTGTAGCTAAAACAGATTTAAGTTGCCCTCCGTCCTCCTCTCTTGCAGGAGCTGCGTGTTTGCCCACATAATATGGGATATACGCAAGCGTATTTATTCACATTTCTTTTTCTTTTAGACATTCCTGCAGCTCTTTTGTTGGCCAACTGTAAACTGATCACTTACAATTGTACTTGAGTGTTTAGTGACCAGAAAATGTACAAATGCTGCTGCTGCCAGACTAACTGAAAGTGCACAAGCAGATTGAGGGAAATACTACAGGCAAAAATTAGCCATCATTAGTTACTGCTGCTAATACTGCAGAAAATTGAAATGCTTGCCTCACTGAGAATTGAAGAGCATTTCTGAAGTTTATCCAGAACAAAATATCTGACTTTTAAATACAAATAAGATATAATGTGTTGTGATGCATTATTGTGCCGCATGCATTTGTAGGAAAACCTGCTGAAGCCCTTTCATGGGAATCAATCCCAGATAAACGCAGTCCAGTTAATTATAATTTTAACAGCTTCAGATGCCATTTTAGGAGCGGGGGAGAGGAGAGGGAGCAAAGTGGGTCTCTGCTTACAATGATAAACACAGGACCATAAATGTCAGACAAAGGCCACGAGCATCACGGAGGACAGATTGACGGAGACCCAACCAAAGTGGGAGGAAGGCTTTCTTTTCACAAAACATGGGAGGAAGTATAAAACGCAATGCTAACATACAAAATACCTTTGCCTTCATAAAAGGGCCTAAGCAACACCACTGTACCGTCAGGCTCTGATCTGTACTCTGTATTTCTAACCCTGTTACCTGGGAAGAAGCATATTTCCACGCAAGAAGAGTCAGATCATCATCTAGTTCTATGCAAATGCTGCGAAATTTACAGAGATGAAGCTGCCCCAGTCTCATTTATCTCTTTTCAAGCTCCCCTTTCCTCTCCTTCACCACGTCCATCTCAACATTATCCCCAAAGCATCGCACTGCCTATGCATTCCAGGAAAAATACAAACAAACACAGCACCCTTTTAGCCCTTATTCCCCCCTAAAATGTGCAGAGGAAACCTTCCGCTGATATTTCGGGTGTTTGTTTTCACAGATGACCTTCCTGTTGCTGTCTCTGTCAAACGCGTTCTGGCAGCACCTGTTCCAAGCGCTACGGGCTTCCATGCACATGTGGCACCATATTGGAATGCTGCAGTTCATTTGACATGATGTGCGTAGGTAGGGTACATGTTGCCCAACATATTTCAGTGGCATTATATTTTGATCAAAGGAAGCTTTTGAAGTATTTTGCACAACGTTGAGGTTTAAGCATGATAATGTATAAATTGCAAAGGTTCATTTTGGATCCTCATTACCAAAAGCAACCAACCAAGGAGATAACATAGAAAAACATGCCATTCCTTTTTCTTTTCTTCCTTTTTTCCTTTTTTTTTTTTTTTTTTTTTTTTTAAGATAATGCCATTATACACAAGGAAAGATTAATAATTAACCACAGTGAAGGCATTTCTTTTACAATCATATGAAATACAAAATACACAGCAATTCTAGTATTTCTGAAGCTGTTATGCTTCTTGTGAAAAATTAAAATGCACAGAACTAAGTGCCTCCCCAAATGCCAAGCTTTCATAATAGGTGTAAAAAATTGTTAAAATAATTTCCTGAACAAACAAAAACCTTGACCTGTGTATCAACACTCATACATCTTACATGTTCTCTTGTCTCTCCTTATTTATATTAGGATTTCAGCACCTGACTGTACAACCAGTGCCTGTTTTGTGCATCTCTCACATCACCAGGATTTTTTATAACGCTAGCTGAGATGTCTGATTATTATTTCTATTAAACCCTGATACTGAACTGCAGAGAAAAAAAAATACAGAAATATTGAATTAGACAAGCTACTTTACTCTTGCCTCCAAAGGTAATTAGAGTGTGCAATTTGGTAACCTTTTGTAAATACACAAATCTGCCACTGAATCAGATGAACAGCTGATGTCACACAAACAATGTGGAGCTATTTGTATGTTATCTTAATATATCAGGTAAATCAGATCCAAAGACAAACTAGAGAACCATAAAAAGAAATATAAATAAACAAACTGAATACTAAAATATAGAAGTAGGGCTTATAGTCATATTCATTGCTGAGTTATTGTTTACCCCTATAAGCAATACTTTCCTTACAGTCTGAGAGCACACATCTGTAGCACTATAACTACTAGAAGGAGGGAAACAACATGCAGTTTTGCATTTAGTAGTGATACTCGGAAACCACAGAGTAACACATAAGACATCTTTGTAAAATACTATCAGGTAAAACATATTTTTATAGCAATTCCAACCCAGGGTTTCCTTAGGAAGCAAGCAATGCAATGAGCAGAACTAATCTAGTACTGGTAATGCTGCAGACTCACCTCTGTGCTCACTCAGACTCTTCCTTAACGTCTTTACATTTCCTTTGCCCCTGACCTGAAATAACAGAGCTATGTTAACTAGAGGGGGAGACCTCAGGCTTTTCATTTTTAGCCTTGCAGCATGGCATTTCTTATTCTGTCAGTAACAAACACATTTGTTAGCTATCGTATAGTCTAGCCTATGCATCTTTTCCTTTCTAAAACACATACTGGCACCAGGCTATTAAATACCAATAATTCGGCACATGCCTGTTCCTGCTATGAGAGTGGAAAAAAAAGAAAAGAAAAAAAAAAAAAAAAAAGGATCAGACCTCAGATAGAGAGAGTTGAGAGTCAGAGATGTATTCACCAGCTGAAGGAGTGCAGAAGTACAAAGTGGGTGTCTCTCTCTGGCGTGGTTACATTATCATGGCATTAAATTGAGTTATATCATCACTTTCTCACTACCCAGCAGTGGGACAGATGGGAACGCGTGGTGGGAGTGCACCAGGAATAATGCTGGCATGCATCCCTCTGTGAGGTGTGGAGAGAGGGCCATCTCCTCGCAGGTAGCAGGACAGAAACATCACCCAAGGGATTGGAAGCCTCAACCACCCAATGGTGTCCCCAGCACCCACATGGTTTCCTACTGACACAATGCAGCTGCCAAGTCTCCTGGTGGTCCTCCTCACTGAAGACCAAGTAGTGGTTCATTCTTTCACACTTTCTCTATATTTTTTAATCTCCTGCATGAGGACTGATATTTCTTTATGCATGACTCTGGATTCATCTCTCGCACCACAGAGCTCCAGAAGCAGCTGAATCATAGGGGCTGATCCTAAAACCCAATTTCTCAGATCATTCCTTTGGAAACAGTCTTGTTTTCATGTTTTATAGGGGGGGGGGGGGGGAAAAAAAGGAAAAAAAAAAGAACAAAACAAAACCAAAGATCTTTGAATCTACATTAACAGTCTTATCAAAGTCAACTGGCTGAAGCATGCCAAGTCACATTGCGTTTCTGTCCCCAGACCCCACTATGACCGGCCTTCTTGGAATATCTACTTTCCACTTTTTAAAGCAAGCAACAATTAGACCGAATCAACGTAACCTTGCAGATCTGCATAGCTTTTGTCTACAGCACAAATAAAACAACAGAGCTGATAGGTGTTAAGGATGTATCGCAGTATTAATGTGGTGGCACTACACTCTATAGCTTCACAGGAAAGTTACCGTAATTGGGATTTTTATCCCCTGGAAGTCAGAAAAAATTATTGACAGTTTCTGGGTCCTAAATGCATCACCGTTTCAAGTAAAATAACAAGCTTTGCCTCGGGCTGCAGTTCATGCTATGTGATCACTTGATACTTTGTCTGTGCGGCTTCACATGGTATGGTAGGAGAGAGGGAGAGACAGAGAGGAGCCTCCGCCGAGAGAGGAGGGAGTCAACAGATCACTTCACAAGCAATTATTATTTTTATTATATTATTTCAACATCATGATAATTAATGACTGAACTTCCAAACATGTTTGTGTGAATTCAGTGTACTGATAAGAATGGCTGCATAGTGGGTGATTTATATTTGTTTCTGATTTTTTGCCTGGGTGCTTAGCAGCAGATTGCCATTCTGTAACTGTATTACTGTGGGGTAACTGGAAATGTTTTACAGGCAACTTCTGCCATTTAGCATACAACTGTAATATGGTTCTATTATCCGTTTTCAATCAATATTTAACCTTTTCAATAAACAACTTAAGTGTACTAAGCCAGAAGGAGGAAAACTAATTGCCACATGATATATTTTGTTGCCAGGTATACTCAGCTGGCTAAAGTAAAGTTAATTAGGTTATAGGTAGCACAGGAGCATTTAGAAAAAAATACATCTTCTGCCTCATAAACCTTTTGTTCAGTCAATATCATCAGCACATACTTGTGGATGATGTCTGTAATATGATGACTGCTACCTCCAGCCCCAGACTGTGCATTCTGCCCTTGCAAATGGCATGTTTTACCAAATGGTGTCAGTGCAGATGACAGAAGTGGGTGAGTGGGAATCACCAAACCCCACCTCCAGCTTTGTGTTTGTGCTCAGGATTACAGCTGTACATCTGGCTGTAGGAAAGCCACATCCTCGCTGGATGGGGACTCTATAGTATGCAATAGAAACATATTTTGGAACAAGATAGAAAACAAAAATCTCCACATATACGATTTCAGTCCCACTGTACCCTTCAGAGACCTTCACATTTTGCTACTGCAATGCAGAAACAGAGAAATAACTAATGTATGGTCTCTTTCAAACAGTCCACATTTCACTGGTAATCATAACAGCCTTAGATAGGTGTGAGTAGCTATTTTTAAAGGAGAAAAATAACATTAAGCATTCACAATGTCTGCTTTAGTGAATAGAAACCGAATAAAGACTTAAAAACAAAGCCAAGTCTGGTTGGAAGTAGTTTTCTGGGGGCTCTTCCCATGCAGCTACTTTTATTAACATTTACCATTCTTTTGAGATGTACATTTTATTTTTGATCTGATGTGGACCTTACTATGGCACAAACTACCTATTATTTTCCTTTTTTTATTTCTTTTATGCCTGGGAAAAATTCCACTCTAATGATCAACTCCAAAATCTCTGCATGAACACCTATCCTTACTTAAAGGCACGCAGTCCTGTTCAGCAAAAGAGTGAATGATAACCGCCCATGTAACCAAAGGGAGTATTTCCCTGGGTCAAGCTTTAGATCTCTTGCTTATTTGCTATAGAGAATGCTGTATAATAGGGATTCCGGGGAAGTCAAATGGCAAGCCATGCAATGATTTCAGCGAGACCAAGACTCAGCCCTGAATGATCAACACTGATCTTTATTATTCGAGGATAAGAATGTAGCGTTCTGGTTTACCAAAAGTAGCTGCTCTGAATATGCTATAGTTTCAAGCAGACTGAACGAATGCATCTGTCTTCATGAATGGTGATTAAAAAAAAATGCAAATCTCCTTACATCTTTTCTTCCTGACATTAAGTCATTGCTTTATGGCCTTCTTTTCATTTGCACATTCATAGTAATTTCTATTTTTGGACACTATTGAAAATATGAGATTCACTGGATCCAAATAGACATTCTTATAATAAGCAGATTGTACTGAGCTACAAAAGCTGCAGTATAATAAAACAAATTGTATGAATGTGAGAAGAATGTGTAAGAAGTTTCATCATAAAAAAAATGACCAATAACATTAAGATGTTTTGTATGAGGAAAACACTCCGAGCACTGTTCTTTGTTACCGCATAAAAAGCCTTTTTGCAAGGGCTGTTCCTTGACACAGAGTCTTTATATGTGAAGTAATTTATTGCCATACCTGTAACTGAAATAGCGACTAAATCATTTTTAAAAAAGTCTCATAGCTCCAACAGAGTAAATCTTCTACAACTTGCTGCAGTGCTAATCGTAAGCATGTTATACAGTAAGTTTGCCTGAAGCTAAGTTAAGCAGGCAGATTAGGACTGTAATATAGTATCAGGGCTCATAAATCAAGTGTGCTTGCAGATTTTCTTTCACTTACTGCTCCTTCTTACAGTTCAGACAAGTCATAATTACACATCAGTAGGCATTGTGAACAGAGGAATGAGCTACAACATAACGCACAATAAACCCTGTCATATAAAAGCAAACTGGATAAAATAACAGAAGCAATACTCCATTTTACAACATCACACTAAAGAATTACACCATGCCATTGTGTAATATTCTGATCAATCAAGAGCCCATCCACGATTGACAGTCCCAGTAGGCCAAAATTTACTATTCAGACATATTTTCCGTTCGTATTTATGATTATGATGATGATGATGATTATGTATCATGAATGAGAACTGAAAAAGAGCTGCAGGTTCAAAATAAGAAGTGCTCAATGCAAAATACAATTAAAGGCATTTTGCTAGAGCTTTACTGTGGATGCATGCATTTGACAAACAATAATGGGGAAGGAGTAAATGACTTTTCATTCATATTTTGTTAGCATTGTGACACTTAGCACAG
The DNA here is from genome assembly GCF_987193195.1 of Phasianus colchicus. NCBI lineage: Eukaryota > Metazoa > Chordata > Aves > Galliformes > Phasianidae > Phasianus > Phasianus colchicus. Next base: position 3,138,941 of record NC_143442.1, on the reverse strand, counting down.
GTACTGTAGGCCTTCTCTTTTAAGCCAAAGCCATGCTTACTGTTATGAGGCATGCCTAGTTATTTCAAGGCTTAGAATGAGATCAAAAATGGCTGTAGTGCATGACATGATAAGAGGAACACTTAAAATGGGATTTAGCAAAATGAGAGGATTGGTTATTTTAATTCTAATGAAACAATTTGAAAAGAATCGGGAAATTAGAGGTAAATAGCAAGCTCTAAATAGAGCCATGAGGGTTCATGGGGTTCCCACATTCTCCCTGTAGGTCTCTCTTCCCTAATCCATCCAGTGTCCTTTGCTATTACTGTTTTGGATTCTCCCTTTGTCTTCAGCATCATATAATTCATCTCACATAAGCTTTTGCTTAGCCCACTGATTTCTTGGTCACTGCCAATGGCACACACATGGACGGATCACATTCTTCTTGACCCCACTGATGGGACCCCCTTAGCTCTTGGTCAGAAGAGCCAAAACTGCAAGGTTGGTAGCCCCATGGCAATTACAGGTTGGAACACAATTTTCCATCTATCCACTTACAATATATATTTCTCCTGTGTTAGGCACTGTTGTGGACTACAGGGTTTTCCAAAGGTCTGCAATACCTGTTCCTAAGACCCCCAGTGCACTCATTGTTCACTCTGATGAAGTGCAGTTCCCTTTCTAAGGAGAAACTCTGCAATTTGGGTCTGCAAAAACCAGCAAAAGGACAAGAAAACTGGCAGCAGCCTTCTCTGATCCACCCCTTCCTACGCGTGGCCTTCATCAAGGTCCACTCCACTGGGTGAGCCTCCATTTTCTTGAGCACTTCTGCGTTAGAGGTATTTGCTATTTATGGGCTTTGACTGCTCTGCCAAAGTTTCACACACATCTCACTCCATCAGATTGTGAATTAATAGTTTCATATGGTAAGGAAGTTGAAGAGTACTGCAGTATTCATAAGTTAAAGAAGTCATATATTCAGATGCAAATAGCCTCAAACAATCAGGTTGCTTTCCCTCTAAAATCTTCCTAGTATGTGAGACATAGGTAGAACATCCTATTCAATCAGCATTATTAATCACTATCCATTATTTCTGTAATTATCTGGAAAACAAAAAGGCATGTTTAAAGCTGAATGGGAAGTAAATCATTCCTTCAGGCAGAGTGGGAGCAGACTTCCCACCGTGTCCCATCCCTGAACATTTGGACCTTGGCCATAGAGTCATACCCAATGTTCCTACACATATATGATCTTTCCACATAGGAAGTTGCTACAGGGCCTTGAGGCTGTAATGAACTCTGTATTGAGACAGAGTCGAGTTTCTGGGGATAAAGTGCCAGTCTGCCTGTAGTAACCCTCCTTTGGTGTTGACATTCACGTTTTCTGAGGACATTTTCAGTCTGTTGCTCTGACATCAATTCCAGCACATACTGAGACAACACCTCGGGGCAGAGGGTACTCTGACCTGCTTTGTTTCTCAATCAATATAAGGATCTGAAAGGTGGTGGGCCGGAAAAAGACCTCTATAAAGTTCTGCAGAAATAAATGTAGGAATAAGACTGACTGTAACAGAGGATATCATATAATGGATGATATAGGGATAAAATACACTTAGCTATCAGCATAAATGACAGTTTGAGTCAGCATTTCGTTCATGGAGTCCTCATTTCTCACTGAATTGGTATTTCCTAATGAAAGAAAATACTGGAGGAAAAGAATTCAGAAAGTCCATATAGGTTTGAAAACTCTGAAAAGCAAACAGCAAGAAATACAGTGTTTAATGCTCTTGTTACGTAGTAAGACAAGAGTGTAATTTTTCCATCCACAGTATGGCAAAGCATTTGTTGTAGATCATATGTGAGGAGCTAACTTGGTTGAACACATCTTTATGAACTGCATTATAATTTTTAAGGGCAGATGTTACAGTGAGATGAAGTACAACATGTTTTATCCAGGGCTGAGGGGTCACACAACCAGATATTTGTGTCCATTTGCCAACGGATATGATTTTATAGAGATTCAAGATAAAGACAAATATATTAACATGCCCATGAATCAATATTGTTTAAATAGTGTACCAGAAGGTTCACTGTCAATCACTAGTTTCTGAAAGTTGTTCATCCCAACTGTTAGGTGAATACTGAATATATTCACAGAAGTTTGGGATCTGTTCATGAATAATTCATTAAATTAAAAAAAAAAAAAAAAAAAAAGGCAACTGATCAATTTGCAATTAATAATGATTCAGCTTCTCCCACCCATACTCACACAAAACAACACCATTACAGGGCTTACCCTTCTAATGAATAAACTCCTTAAAGGTGACAGAAGCAGACTCTGATCTTATCTCTACAATAAGTATTTAATTTACTTCCTTTTCTAAGCAACGTTGTGTGGAAATTTCAGAAAGCTTTTACTGAGCGATACAAAAATAAATGAAAACCAAAAACCTGTTGAAATGCCTTCATTTGGTAATGATAACTCATTCCTTTTACCATAGTACTTCTGCAAGAGGCACATAGATGCTCCACATCCTTACTACAGGTACTCAGATCATTCTATATGTATCATAAAGCTCTTAAAATCCCCTTTTTTTCCCTCTGTCTGCTGCACTGGAAACATCAATCGTGACAACGTTATGACCAATACTCTTTGAAATTCAAGGAAATTCGATCAGTTAATATCATTAGTTGCTTTTGCTCAGGTTCTAACTATGTTCTTTCACGCTCAGCTTTTCTAAAGTAAATTTCATAAAGCCACTTAAAACTTTAAATCAGTAATACCACATAGTAATCCCACTGGGAAAGAGAAAACAGTGAGTTGCAAGAACTTGAGTATACTGCTTGCTTAGTCACCCTTGAAGGAAAAGGACTGGAGAAATGAAATCAAACTAAAAGGGAACTTCAGAATGTAGAGAGCAATCTGCTAAATTGCTGTTTAACTTGCTAGTGAGGATCACATTTTAGCCAGAGTGAAAGGAGATAAAAGATGCTAAAACCCTTATCCAGCCACTGGTAATGATCCAGACCATTCTGTGATTTCTACTCAATTACAATAGCAATGAAGGACTTAAAATCTGCTTGCCAAGATTATTATTACAGTAGAATTTTCAGAATGTTACAATTTTTTTCTTAAGTAAATATAATGTAGTATTTTTTTTCCACGGTCAGCTTCATTGCTTTTCAAGTGAAAGTACACCTTCTTAGGTGAAAAGTAAAACCAAGAGAAACCAGGTAAGCCCTAATTTCAGTGTTCTTAAACAATGCACAATTATGTCTACTATCTTCTTCCAGAGCATTAACTCATTCTTTTTTCTTCCATCTTACACAGAAAATGTCTCTAGTAGACCCAATCCCTTCTTTCCATAAGATGACATAATTCCTTTGTACTAAATACATATAAACTCCAAATACAAATAATTAACTGCAAAATGAGGGGAAAAAAAATCTAGCAAAGCCAGAAATTGTAAAGCAGAATTGAAAAGATCTACCTGGGATGGTTTTTATTTCACAAATAGGCCAGAAAGATGATCTTATTAACAGTATCACCAATTTTCATTCAATTTCTGGATTCCCAGACATCCCTTTTCCTCTTCCAAAGGCAAATCCAGAAATTGACTGAGCTTATTGAATACCCAGCTCCAGCATGCTTGGTGCCCTAGCCACTGCTTTGGGAAGCCTGAAGTATTTCCCTGTAATATTACAAGTTTGGTGGAATGCACTGCCTTGTATTGACAAAGGCAAATGATCTGAGCAAAGACCCATGATAGTGGAATTCCCACCAGGTGTAAAGGCATTTTCAGTGCTTTTCACCAGTTCTCGGTGAATGTGGGTCACCAAATCACTAAACAGAGCTGAATTTTACTACGTAAGGATTATATATCCGTTGTTTTCTGTACAGCAACACCCAAATATCCCAGTTATCACAGCAGAAGGGTAGTACTGCCACAACAGGAGGTTCTCTAGGGTGATGTTTACTCAAGCTACGTTTGAGAAATTATTAGTAAACTGAAACTAAGCTTTTAGAAGTGAGGAATAATGCAGAGTTTCAGTAATGAAGTGCACTAGCACTCTCTTAATTCATCTAGAGCCAGAAATCTGTATCATGTTTTTCTGCATACCTATTTTTCATCAAACAACATACAATCTTTACTTGACTATATTGTATATCTTCTCTGCCTAGTGGGAACCCTAATTTGCTTTAAATTGCCAAAGTGCTCATTATGGAATGCTTAGTAGCTAGAGTTTGTACATAATATTTGAAAATCAGACTTAATTTTTCTGCCTGAGATGAACACTTGGATTTCAGAGTAAACATAATCAGAGATTTACACAAACTCAGTGAACCCTGTTTATTATATTTGCCTGGAATAGCTACAGAAGAGGTCAGAGGTCCAATGTCTTCCTGCAGAGACAGATCATGTTCTAGCTGGTACTGAGGAGGAAAAAAACAGTAGGTGATGCTTTAATGAATGGCTTATCATGTGGAACACACCATGTGATAATAGCAGTGCTGGTAAGGAAAGAAGGAAGTAAAAAAACATAAAGGCTTTTGCTAGGTTTACATTGTTTGAAAGCTTATATTTCAACAGTAGCAGATGAAGAGGGTTTATTAAGAATACGTAGTAAAATCCACAGCAAGTTGAAAGGAGCTTTGAACTTTTTGTCTAAACATTATTTTGGAATTGCCTGTGTGATGGCATTGCCCTGACTAAATTGAAACACATAGCAGAATATTTTGATTCTGTGTGTCACTTTTAGTTATCATTTTTACTAAAGTGATCTTGATCTAAGAACTTGTTTCAGAAAAAAAACAAAACCAGGTTCACAGACAGATTATTCCAAACATGAAATGGATGGTCCATAAAATAAATTACAATTTGTTTTCCTACACAAAAGGCTGTCAATTAGGAACACTGACAGTGCTTGTTCTTTGGGACTAAAAAGGATGGGGACAAAACTGTCCAACTCTTCCTATATAAAATATTTCTCTTATGTGACATGGGCCAGATCCATATCTCACAACTGAGCTGCATGGAGCCCTTAGTTCTGAACTACTCTCTTCTCCTCTTTTAAGAATGAAGACATAGGCTCAATAGTTAATCAAAATAAGCTTTTCTCCAGCTGCTGTTCTCCATTTATTATTTTTATGCAACTGTTTTGAGTGATCTCTGATTTCTCCTTTTTTTTCCTTTTTGACATGAATCACATTTTGTTCCCCATTTACCTACAAAACGGTCTTAAAAATACCCTGTCAGCATGAAAAATGTCAAGGTGTGATGGCTCTCATCACCAATAATTTGGTAAAGTCTGGCCCTGCAATCTCACTACAGAAGACATCAAGACATCCAATCCCCTTGAATGTCCCAGTCTCTAGTAGAATATCCCAAAATATTAAGGCAGGATAGACTTCTAAACCCCTTTAAAAGGGGATATCAGGTGTCTAAGTGGTTATAGACTTGTGGCTCCTAGAGGAAGAAAACAAAGTGTGCTGTATTTAGTATTCAGACTGTTAGGTTAACCCGTGGTAAACCTGAACGTTCAAATCTAAATTTCCCATGGCCACCCAAACCCGACCACCAAGTGTAGTGCTGGTCCTTATGATTCTGCCTTGCAGGATCAGGACTAATAAGGACTAGATGCCTGAGCTAATAGAGTAATTAATTCTCATTTATAAGGGATAATTCTTGTGCAGCTAAAGCCCCTGGCCGAAGGCTGAGTGGTGTGGAAGAAGATCTCTGTGGTGATGGGTAACACTAGATGCACTGCATGCAGCAGATATGTGTTCCCTGGTGTATAAGCATTCTACATTGGCCACATCTTCCTGAATTCCTGTTAACAGGGAAAAGCAAACCCCCTCCGTGAGGGTGGAAAGGCAGGCTATCTCCTTCCTCACTCTTTGCAAATGCTGGGAAGAGCCCCAATCTAACCCCAAATGCTTGTTGGCAAAATAGCCTTTCAGTGTGGTTAGCACAACACCCACATGGTCCATCTCTTGCTCTGTCCCTGCTGGGGGTCATCACTGGTAAAGGAAAGACATCAGGCTCCACATTTGCCTCTACAGAAAAACACAAGAGAGGAGGAACGAATCTGGCCTGTCCTCTCAGCACTCATGCAAGTTACACTGCCATCAAACTTCTCCTAAAGGAATGCATACTAGAAGTCAATCTCATTAATGTGCAATTAAGATGCGTTCAAAATTCTAGTCTCCTCTTGATATCTATAGGGCAACAGAAATTCACATTCGGATATCACAGAACAATTAGGAGCTCTTACAAAGCTGTGCACAGGAAGGAACAGGCTGGGTGAGGCATGCACACTGCAGAAGCAGGCATTCCAAGTCATCACTTGCCTCTGGCACATCCTAGACCTGCACACCACTCAACAGCAGGAGATGTAGAGGAACAGCAGTCATCACATGCTGGCCTCCAGGACTCAGGTCCAGGAGCTTGAGCTAACAACATATTTGCATACTGTATATACTGTAATTATTGATATATTTATATGTATATTTATATATATGTGCATATATTTCTATGTATACAAATGGATGGAAAAAAGGATCCATATCCTTTTCTATCCAAGTTGTTGTGCTATATATACATCCATATGTATGCCTATAGTATAACAACCCAACATCTCACAAAAAGCCTAAATCTTCCTGAATGCAGACCATTCCAAATCTCCTCATGGAACAAATCAGTAACAATAAGCAAGCCTCTGTAGCCTGCTAAACCTCAGCACCCCTTCTGCACTGTTCCCACCTAGGTATAACAGTTAGGCTTAGCTTGTGTGTCTCAAGTGGAAATGCATTGCCAACCAAGCTGGAATCACCAACATCTTAGCAAGCCATCTCAGTATTTGTTTATTCGTATCATTTCTTAATAGTGGGTCCTCTGGCCTTGGTGGTAGAACATTGTCTTGTGGCTCTCTCCAATCCTACTGCAGGCAACATGCTCCAAGCCCGCCTTTCTAAGCACAGCACTTTTCTCTTTGGCCCAATGATCCTCAATTTATCTTTTGTTGTCTTATAATTCAGGCTGTGAGTTTTGGGACAGGGACTGTCTTTTTATCAGTGTGCCAAGGGCAGAGGGGTCCTGGTTCCCATGCAAGTTTCTGACAGCATGTTGTGTAAGCAATAACTGCAACTACAACAATATATCATAAAACTGCTCAGCAATGGGCTCCTGCTGCATCTCAGCCAAGTCTTTTTTCAGAAATTTTAAGCAGTAAAGAGGAATCACAAGGCTGAAAACCAAAATCTTTAGAGCTGGTGACACCACCTATAACCCTGTACAACATTTCAGTGATTTTCCTGACACAGCATGGGCTTTTTCTGTTTTTCCAACAAATGATCAAGGGCCTGGACATAATAAATAAATAAAATTCCTCCTGTTACTTACAATGGATGCTTCTAATTTGCTTATTACTTTGCTTATCTATTCATTGAGATAATTATCTGACACCTGCCAACAGCAGATTGTTCTGACAGATTTTTATTGGCTGAGATCAATTCGTTACTTACCATCTGTCCAGCTAAAGGTGGTTTACAGGTCAACAAGCTGGTGAGCTTTGGAAAATCTTAAAATGATCTTGAGCAGTATCCTTCCTGAACTAATTTCATTTTAATCTCCCGTAAAGCACATGAAAGGATGGAGTTGAAAATTAGCTTTCAAGCAGACTGCAACAGAAAGAAGAGAAAATAATTTGTTTTTCTTTGCTGTGATCTTGAATAATCTATTTCATATGAGGTCACCAAATCAATCAGTTGAACCCACTAGCAGGTAAGTTGTGATGTGGCACTAATTACCTCTGAAGGATGCAACGAAAAAGACACAGTCCAACCACCTCGCTTTAATAACGTCACAGACACTTCTTACAACAAGCAAAAACTTTTAACCACAAGCACCCCAGCTGTTATTTCTCTTTATGGGCCATTGCTGGTGTGTAAGGATTCTTCCCATCCCATCTTTCATAAGCTCCCAATGCTACCCCACTGTACTTGACACAGTCAGTCTGGGAAATGAGCTGCAGTTCCCAGAGATCCCTTCTGCCCTTCTTTTCCCCATACAGAATTTCCAGCATGGTTTGCAAACCCACATTTGGCTGCAAATACGCATGCCACTGCTCTGATCAATCCGTCTGAGGGTTTTGCAATTAATTTTCTGCATCTCTAGGAGTGCTGGAAGGTCTTTAGTATCTCCTGGAGATACTACTTTGGAAAGACAATGGATTGTTATATAAACTACCAGTGCTCCAGCAACTGTGCTCAGTCTTCTGGATGTTCAGCTTTTGATTTCTGCATTGAAGAGACAGAACTAGATGGGAAATGTTTCAATTATTCTTAAAACTAAACAACACCTAAGTTTAACTTTATTCTGTGGTAAGCAGATAAATTAATGAACACCTATCATTTAATTAAAACTTTAGAATTACAGAAACCATTCTGATGGCTTTTCAAACCATTTCAAACTGTTTTTCAAAAAGCTTGTGGGAGTTTACATCTACTTCTGAAGGTTGCTTCCATGCTAACTTAAAACTTCTCTGGGCTCCAGAAATGAAAACGAGCATTTAATGGTAGCACTGAATTGCAAAGAAGACCTTTTTTCTCATCCCAGCTGTGCCTCAAGACCTTCCTAATGACTACAGATCACTTAAAGAAAATGGCACTGAAGGTCCCCTGGACAGACTTTTGTGCTAGTGCAAATGCTCCTGAGGTCCTCTTATGTAGTGATCGCTACTCAGAGGGTAATGGATCTACTGGTAATGTGGTTGAAGGGAAAGCCTGTTGATAATAGGTTTGAAGGGGAAATATCCAGCCAAGGATTCAAGCACAGTCAGAAAATCCTGCAAACTAAACACCTGGGTGACATCTTTTGTTGAAAAGATAGTGGTGGTAAACGCTGTGAACAACAGCCTGTTTTCTACAATTTCCTATATTGCAGGCATTCTAAATTAAACATGAAATTGTCTCCAGGGTACTGCTCTGTAAGTAAGTCAGTGAAAAATCCTTTTGCACTTTGGTGCATGATTTAACCTGAAGTACACCCATGTATATAAATATATATTGTGCATTTTTTTTCCCAAATTTTCAAATCATCTGTGGTGCCAGGCTAACGTATGATGTATTACAGTTGTAAACTAGAAATAAATGGAAAACAGGTTTTTATGAAAAGACATGAAGCAGAGAACCAAACTACTGTCTACACAGGTGCTTTTAAAAGGTGCAAATCTGAAACATCTTTCCAAACCTTGTTGTTAAATTATTTCTAATTTAATACACCTATATCCTCCAAACAATCATAAACTCATCAAGGCAATCCTTCTTGAGCGAGTCCCCTGAAAGTGGAGAACGTTTCGGGAATATATAAAAACGTGTTACTCATTATTGCTTTGAAGAATTGATTCCAGTGGAAATCCAATATGTTCTCTCAAAAATATCTACTGGATCTGCTTCTCAGCTGAGTTCTTAGGAAAAGTCGTGATGACACCTTGTACGGAGACGGATTACAACAGGAAATGAAACGGTCTACAACCAGTATGTTAAAACTGATGCCTATAATCTGACTTCTGACTGTGTATTTGGAGCTGATGACAGCTGTGTGTTCCTCGCACCTGTAAAACCCAGGCTATCTTTGTTACTAAGGCCTCAGAGTCCAGTCCCACCGTTTATTTTTGCGAAGCTGGGATGCTGGTGTACATGACGAGGGCTGGCCACTCAGGCTTGATCACTTTTGACCCAAAGAACTAACTAAGTTCAGAATTCTCCCCAGATTTATGCATTTTGCTCGCTTGTCGTAACCTATACTCCAGCTCCTGCATATCAACTTAATTTCATTTCAGTTTCCAGTTTCATATGCACCACGGGGATCTCTTTCCCAGGCAAAAGGCAATATGAGGTGAGAAGAAGAGCATGCTGCCAGCACAGGTATAGGCCTGCATAATGGAGCTGTGACACTTTTCATTTTAACAACTTTTTGAGTGGGGAGCGAAAGACATAATGCAGATGGCATAATTGAAGTGGGAGAATGAAACATTAAGCATGCACAGAAGGGATTAGAGAGGAAGACTTTTGGGGTTATTTAATTTTGGCTCAGTTGTTATCTAACAGTTTTGTCAGGGAAAAAAAAATAAATGTTAAAGCTCCTTGCAAGTCCAGAAAACCTAAGGAAGATTATTACCTGCCTAGGAGTATGTAAAACCTTGTAAAACTATCAGGCTTGAGAGAATTTATTCTTTATTATGTGATATCATGTTTTACAAAATATCTCTCCTTGCACAGCTCTCACAGGTCCCCTTTCTTCATCTTTATAGACTTGTCAATTCTGGGAATGATCTAATCGTGATGAGGATTTAAGGTATGTATATGTATTGTGGTGAATGCTAATAATTCATGAGCTCTGGGTTTCAAAGATCTTCTCCGGGAAGCTCTGCAGTTCAAAAAGGAATGCCTTAACATGAAAAAAGATGCTAAGCTTCGTATTTAACACCTAATGAAATCATTAAAGAGAGATCAGACATGATTGCAAATGTTAATTTATCAGATTTTGGACCTGCCACAAGTATGGTGAACAAAGAACGGGAACTTAAAAAACCTTTGAGGTCTCATTAATTGAGGTGGGAAATAAAAAAAAAAAATGGGGAAGAGATTTCAAAGGCCTCCAAACAGACTGTGTGGAGGTAGCAGCTCTGCACACACCTTGCTTGAGCAAAATCTTTCTAAAATCACAGGAAACTTTGCTGGGATCTAGTCAGAAACAGAGGCACTGAGCATCTTTGGGTGCAAATCCCTATTTATTGTGTGCCATTGACACAACCAGGAGCATTCTCACTCCCGGGGAGCACAACATGCCTGTGGGATCAGTTACCTCCAGGAACTCTAGGAAGAATACATATGAGGATAAGAAATAGTCACTCTTTATTCCTGTCAGTAGGTTTTGCCTTTGACTCCACTGATCAATATCAGCCGTGCATTGGTTACTATGGGAATGAGGCTTTCCTGCACTCAATAAACCCCAAGTTCCTTTTTTTACAAAGGTGAGCAAAATACTTTTAAAAGAAGGTTTTATCTGCTTTATGCCTTGGGGGACTCTGCAGCCATCACTTTAAAGGTACTTGGACACTTTGAAATGCAGAATATTATGATCTAGCTGTGGGCAAGTAAAGACTTAAAACCATTTGTTTACCCCAGAAATCAATGTCAAATTCATGTAGAAATCTATACTCTCTGTGTGCCCAGCCTGCGTACGTGTCACTGTGTTCATGTGTGCACACACGTGTGATTGTAGGTGTGTGTGTTTTTGTCTATATATACACGGAGATATAAACTTTAATGTGGACTACCTTTAAGGTTTGACAGAAGGTAACTGAGATAAAAAATACCTAACTGTACCTTGGACTGAGTGCCTCAGCTGGGCTAATTAATCTGCCCTTACAATGATCTGAGAAATTCTAATACTGGGATAGGAAATAACCTACTTTCCACTTTTATTTATGATAATATACTGTTTGATTATAAAATATTTAGCAACGTATTAATATGTATTTCTGGTGGCACATAGTGCCAAGCATATGTGACATAATATGTACAGTATTTCCTGCACGGAATTAACTTGAACAGAAGCTATGATGGATGTGATCTTGGACTGCTACAATGGCAGCTCAGCGATGTAACCTCTTCTGAGACTTCCCAGGTGAAGCAGGAGAGTGGCAGCAAACTGCCACAGAAAAAGCTGCCAACTACAGCCAATCTGTCAGATGTCTATTCTTGGGATCTACTGCTAATTGGCTTGAAGGATGTTAAGAACGAGTGAATTATTCCTTTCTTTCCCCCTCCACACCCCCTTTTTGTTCATTTATGTGTCCCATATATCTTCTTGTGTGCTAGAAACAAAAATAATGAAGGGTAATTGTGATGATTTTCTCAACCTGTAAGCAACGAGAAATGGCTGGAAGTTACAACAAATCATTACCTGGGTGCCTTTGGGGACCACGTTATGGACCAAAGAGGTTTACAGCAACCAATGGCTCAAGGCTTGTCACAATATCTTTCTTTCCTCACGCTAAGCTGAATAACAGTCCAAATGGACAAGAATTTGCTGTCTTATGGACTCGTTAAGAGAAAAGAAGGTCAAATACACATTTGAAGGCCTTATGGTCACAAATCTTTCAAATTTCCCATGACCCCTCATGATTGGCAGGGTTACAACTCACAGCAAAGGTGTGGGAGAGACCTGCTGGCAACTGGCAGACAGCAAGAAGGCATATGTAGAGCTGTTGTGATAAGTACAATATTCACCAACCTCAGAAATTTCTGTCTAAACTTAATCCGTTGACTTAAAATCTGCCAATTAAACGAAAACCATACACACTCATGCTGTGTAGAGGAACAGAAGGAAACACATTTCTGCACTTTTGAGACATACAATAATATGAGACTGTTGTGCCACGCCTCAATACCATGAAAAACTGTTAGTCTGAGATTATGAATTCTTTACAACTAAAAAGAACGCTTTCTTGCAGCAAAAAGAAGCAACAACAACAAAAGCAAACTAGAGATGCTCTACAGAAGTTCAGAACTGAAGTTGTAAAAGAGTTTATGTGAAACCAACTTGGAAAGGAAGCTCACTTTTGTTTCACAGTTTGCCAAACTAATGGGACCAGAGAGAGTGCTTAATCAAAGTCAATATCGGCCTGCTGACTCTCAAGAAACGATCTAAAAGTGCTTTGGGGGCTCTTTCTATGTTCATTATCCTTTCCTGTGTCACTTGGTGTCTCTAATGATAGACAAAGAAGCACTTAAAATGTCTCTGTTCAATTCTCTTAACTACTGAAATCTCAAATTAAATACTTATCAGGGAAAAAAATCATATTCAGAATGAGATCATGACACAAGGTCTTCTGAAAAACAGCCTGGGATAATTCAGCAGCCCCACTGGATCTTGCATTTAGAGCAGTCTGAAGTGTTCAAGTGACTCAGCAACTCAGTGGTGGGTAATTTACAGCTCACTCCTCGTTTCAACAGAACTGCTGGCTTACAAACCAAAGTGCTCCTGCATCAACCTTTGCTGAATTCAAATGCAGTAACACCAACCTCAAGCAGCAGATGACAAAACTAGAAGTTGTTTAAGGATAAAATGCTGAAATACTTCTCATTTGGACAATTAACTGCTTGGAATTATCCAAGCTTAAGATGTTATTGCAAGGATGCATAGCCAACAGGTTGCAGGTTGCAGGTTAGAAGGTGAACAGCATATAGTGACAAGCAACATGATTTTCTAGGCATTCCCAGAATGAAAACATCAGATTAAAACACATCTTACATCTCTCCAGATCAGGAATAAATAACAGAAGAAAAATACAATACAAAACAAAGCACAACAACAACAAAAAACAACAACTGATGTATGTTGAAGCTGAAAAGCATTTCCTGAATAAAGTTACAAAAGCTAGCACTACTTTGTGGCCTTTTAATTATATGGGTGTCTACCACTGCGAACCAATGAGCACAAAGGCTGAATGTCTGGTGCCAACCAAAAAAAGAAAAAAAAAGCAGAGCTTTAATGCTTTGCTAGTCCTGCCAGACCTGCTTTTAGGGGGCTCATAATATTTCTGGAGTATTTCTATATTTTTGTTACAGTGGGGAACAAAATCCTATCCCACACCTAAAACACAAAAGATTTACTCTGAAAGAATATACATTTTTTTGCCTCTCTACCAGCCTTCTAGTAACAAAAAAAATCTCTTATTAAAAAGAAGTGGGTGAAACACTGTTTGCAATGAATGCCAAAGATTAGGCTTTATTTCTGCAAAGAAAAACAAAACATATTTTATCTGAAGAATTTAAGGTTAGTTGATATCATACAGATGTTAACAGGAGTCTTACCAAGAAACTTATGGATTTGAAACTCAAGTATTGTCTCATTCGAATACAATATAGTTTGGTTTTGAAGCAAAATGTGTATGTAATTACTTTTAATTCGATTATAAATTTTCCTTCTTGAAGGAAAACACTAAACCTTAGTTGCACTGGAAAGACATGCAGCATAAAAAACTGGCCACATACGTGCTTAATATAGTGGGCATAAAAATACTAATTAAGATAAAACATTATACCACAGTACCTACAATAAACACAAATTAATAAACCAATCAGAAATGCGTTCACCTTCAGGAAAATTGTAGCATGCATCATATAATCTCATGGAGATAAGTAAGGAATGTCTAATGTGAATTTTTTTTAATGGACCAGATAATTTGGGGCATAACTGGGAGAAGTCTCCATAAAGACTGCAGCCTGTAAAAATGCATATATAATTTAGAGGAAATGGTTTTCTCCTATACAGAGAGGGCATGGGCTCAGCAACTTTGGAGTTCCAAGACCTTTCAGGAAGCAAAGCTGAAGGGTCTCTTTTGTTGGCAGCAGCTGGCAATACTCAAAATGTTAATATGAAAGAGGAATTCACATTCATTTCTAAAGAGACAGTAGGAAGGAGTAAATATTATTTTAAATTAGCAAAAGTAGTTTTTCTCCAGCTGAAAATGTCACAGCATTGAAATACATCTCAACGATTGCTGTGTTCTTAGTAAGCACTGTTTTTTGTTGGGCACAGGATGCACATTAACAGGGAAGTTAGGTGTCTTTCACACCACAGTGACCAACCGAAGCTTTGCAAGTTATCATCCATTAGGACCTGCTGGAACAAATGCTCACTTGGATATTCTGGCTTAAAACATCAAGAGAGTTGGAAGCAGCTGATGCGGTAAAGCAAATGTCCAAAACTGATTTATGTTTATTTTACCATGTTTATGTGTTCTAAATGAATACTGACTTTATCTATAAATGCTGGAACTCAGCTGTTTCCAGTTTTAATTCGTATCGGGATATGCTTAAAGGGACTTCAAAGTAAATTACTCACATGTAGAGGAGCTTGCAGAAATTCAGAACTCACGCTACCACCTACAATAAGATGTCTCTTCCACAAACCCGAGGGTTTTTTCAGCTCACAGCTTGATAGCAAAGGTTATTCTTGCTCCTTTAATAAGCACTACTTAACTGCATATCCTTGACAAGATGGAAAGAGCACCATGACATGGTACAGACTCAAAATCAGAGGAGCTGGAAATGGAGGCTGCCGCTCTTCCATATATCTCAGGAAGATGTGTAAAAAAAAAAGATAAATACAAAACCATAACCAAATGGGAGGCCAAAAGACAATCCCTGAGACCAACATCATTTCAGTCACTCATCCACCCCAGCAACATGAAAGGTCAAACAGATGTAGCGACAATTTTACCTCTGAATTGTTTGTGAGACCTGTCATGGAAGTGAGCATATGGGACATATAGGGCTTTATTAGCTCAGCTCCCTGCCTTCAGGTGCTTTCCAGACAGGTACAATGGAATCAGAATACAAAAGTCCCTATTTCCACTTGTACTTCTCCACTTTCCACTACTGCTCTTCCATTTCTACTCGCATTCTCACTGAATACTGTACCCAGAAATGAAAATAATGTCTTTGAATGGTTCATAATTGAGCTGTGGAGACAAAGGGATTTCACAAAACAACTTGGAAAACTCACAAAATGGTCCACAAGATTCTATAAAAAGCAGCTATATGGATAAACTCTGTAGGATCAGGGGTGAATGGGGAACATTCCTGGATGCCTGAATTTAAGTCAGCCCTCTACTGAAAGCATTTGCTGCTGTCCATGAGCAGAGAGAGAACACAGGGCTAAATGGCATGTCACAGCATGGCCTTACATCTGGGAGGAATAAATTATGATTAAATTCCATCCAGTTTTGACTGAATGAATTGCTTCTGAAAGATCCTAACCTCTTTTATTCTTTTTATTGATTAAACTGTTTGATCTATTTTCCTAAGCAGAGGGAAAATAGTTGTAAGCTTTTTCCTCTCTGCTTAACAACTTCCCTCTTTGGTAAAAAAATAAAAAACAACAACAAAACAAACGGTTATATTTCACATAAAAACAAGCTAACATGGGAGGACACCAAATCCCAGCTGAGGAAAAAGGTAGAGGGTGAGTGCAACCCTGATAAGCATCAAAGAAAACAACCCAGATCACAAATCCATAGAGAAAAAAAATAAAATAAAATTGATTTCAGTATACAGAGATTTAATTTTTCTTTATCCTTGGTATAGTCCAAGCTGCCTTTTAATCAACATCTGTACCTCCTTTCCCTTGCACTCAATGAGAGATATCCCAGCACAGAAGGGATGGTATCTCTCATTTTCTGTATGTAAGCAACACTTACAGAAAGTCTATGTCAACCGTATTTTAAAATCATCCTCTTGTAATTTTTAAACTTTTGCCTTAGTTTTCATCTAGCAAAAGAAATTGTCTATTCAATAATTAAAGTATAAAACAATGTGTCATCCAGATGTGGAGGATTAGACTTTAAATCAGAATAATGGTAAATACGCACTGGATCCAAAACTTCTTTGTGATATCAGTGAATAAATTAAATTAAAACAAATACAGCTCTGCAGAGAGAGATTAGCATTAAATGCAACCAGAGTATTTAACCTTCTGCTGCAGAATTCCTGGGGTTCGGACACAGACACAGGTTTTCTAGTGTCACAGAACAAGCAAGGACAGCAGCTTGGTCTTGGTGATGGAAGGTAGAACCTCTTGGCTTTGACCTATGCCTGGATATTGAGACAGCTATTTGTCTCTGTATAACATTTACCACCTGATCAAATTATATAAAACCTGCAAGTAAGTTTGTAGAGTTGGATATCTGAAAGAATATAAACAATCTGGTAGTTATGCTCCAGAGTCATGTAGCGATTGTTTTATCTGAGTCTGATACCTGCAGCTCCATGGACCCCTGCACACATCTTGATCTGGCCAATACTGCACATAGCTGGAAGTAACTGAGATGATAAATATCAAAGCATATTGAGCCACTTTAGAAAACAGTTTCCAGTCTGGAATCACACCACGGCTGGAGAATCTCTATCCACAAGAAGTCATATGAGTGATAGAAGATACAATATTTTGGATGCTTATCTGCATCCACATCTCTTTGATCTCAAAATCTTTCCAGGTGGCATTCAAGATGGAAGTTTCAAGCTGAATGATTCTCTCAGATACTAAGACAATTAAATGAATATACAAAGATTAAAAGAATGAAGGTGGTTGACTGAAGGAAGATGTAGCAGGAATGTGGAAGGTTGTTTTCTTTCCCTAGAACAACAAAAATGAGACATTAAACTGCCTTATTGTCAAAAGAAAATGTAAGCAGCTTCTAAAGAAACTCTTGCAAGCAGATTTGTTCAGAAACTTTCTTGGCCAAAATACCAAGAGTAAAGACAAGCCCAGAAAAAGTGGACGAAAGCAAACACCGAAAGTGCCGATTAGAAGCTTTCTAGAGATTATTTTTTTATGCTTCTCAAATAAATCAACTTAAACGCAGTCTAGTTGCAGCTGCGTAACTGCCCAGTGGCTGGAGGTTCACTTTGTCCATTAGAAAATATGATATTATGAGAAAAAATAATCACTGTTGGCAGCCCTGGAGCTGAGGACAAGTCCATTTAGCCCCTTATTACCCTACCGCACGTCTTTTGGATGCCATGTCTCTGGCAATGCGACCTTGGCCTCGGCAAGACCAGCACCTTGTTCTCTGTTGGTTGTTATGCGTGGATGGTGAGCAGCTCTTCTTAGCTCAGGCTGCCAAACAGGACCCTGAACACCACTCTGTGCCCACTCAGTTTGAAAATGATTCATCTTCATGTTTTTTCCATGGTTTCCATGGTGAGCCATGTGCACAAGTAACTGTTTTGTTTTTCTTTAATAATGACTTGGATCTTCCATCTAAGAACCTTTCTCAATCTACAAATTTTCATTAAAAAGTATTTTTTAATCTTTTTTTTTTTTTTTTTTTTTAAGAGATGGACATAAAAGTGAGTGTTGGTCAGCTGTTCTTGGCGGGGTTATTTTTACAGTGACTCAGTAGAGTGCTGAGTGAAATGTCTCACTGCATTCCAGCAGCTCTGTGATGGACATGGGTGTATTTGGTGTTTGTAGGTGCTAGCATTTGTTTGTTAAAGGAATAATAGAGAAAAATGCTAGTTTCCTCCATTACGCCATCCAAAGGATGATTAAGGACACTAACAAGTGTCACCCAGACCTTCATGTTTTCCTTCCACATGTATTTGCTTAAAAAGATCAAGATTCTCCAGAACTAGAAGTCATCCAAAAGATAATTTCACCAGGAAGGCTGCTGTAATGCTGTTTCCTTGGGATGTATGAGGACACATTACAAGAACTCATATTGACTTGCTTGGTTATCTCACACACAAACTCTGCGCTGATGAGTTTGCTTAGCATCTATGACTGCTGCATCCAGGGACTCAGGGATCTGGGCCGGTTTAGTTTGTCCACAGCACACCAAGACTTCAGACATCAGATTTTAATCATGGTAGATGATAGTTTCTTGAGCAAGTTTTATAAAACCAGCACCAAAAGAATCCAGTTCCATCCGCACTGCCAGAAACTGTAAACTTCCCACTGGACCAAAGGGGCTTAGGACAGATAATAGAAAATGCTGAGTAATTGTAGGTAATAATCACCATCTAATTGCCTGTTCCATAGTAATCCAAAGCTCCAGCTGTCAGAGGAGCTCCTGCCACCCACTCATGGGGCACTCCATGGACTGACCCCAAACGTACACATTTGTGGCACAAACCATGAGCTGGAAGCAGCCTGCTTTTTGTGATGTTGAAGCAAATTGGGATGTGGGGATTGCTCGCATACCAATGTTTTGTCACTTTCCTGGACTCAAGCAGCTAGAGTAGTTGAACACATCATTCTTTCCCTTGTCTGAGAAACATTTACTGCTTGTCACAAAAGGTTTAGGGATGGCATACTGTGTAATAGCTCAGATGACTGAAAACAAATTTAAATATAAGAAATGTGCTGGCTTATTTTTTGCACGTTGTAAATACTCTTAGAAACGGCATGGGGCCTTATTAAGTTTGAACCTCGGGTCTTTCAACTTCCTTGAGAAAAGAGAACAAATGGTAAAAGCATGAGGAAATAAGTAACCTCTGTGATTTCCCACTTCAGTTCAAACCCAGATATTTTTGTCAGTTGTTAATTACAGTCATATTTCTTTAACACCTTTAAAAAAGAAAAAGCAAGCAAAAGATTTCAAAGAGAGAGGTTGCACCAGCTCAGAAAAGTTCTGATTTCTCCAAACATGCAGTAACCCACTGGGCAAGGAAGATCTGTGCTTCCTGCAGACCCTATTGCCAGTTCTTCACAACTGAGAACTTTTGATTATGTTCCAAACTCTTACTGAAATCAACTGGGTTAGTCACTTTAAAAAGAGACCCCTTTGTGCTTCTCTGTAACCCTTCAGTCTTTTGTTGGGTTTTGGTTTTTTTAACGTGCTCTTATTGCTAGATACCAAAGTGTATAAATATCTACCAAAATGCTAGTAGAAAAGCTGGAATAGGGCAATAAAGAGATAACTATTATTATTACATTTTTTAGCAACTGTTCCAGGATAATAATGTTGACATTATAACATTTTATCTCCATGTTTGGAATAGGAAATAGATAAAAACTGTGTGAAAAAGCATTTATGACTGGGAATTATGCTTCAAGGGCTGTTTTATTTGTCTGTTTGTTTACTTCTGTTTGAATTTAGGAAAGGATAGGAATGTGGTCAGTTTTACATAGGGCCTTCAGTACTCAAAAGATGATGATCTTTGATGGAGGCCAAATATCATCACTTTAAAAATAGGGACCTCAGATGTTTTTAGGTTTTTGTCAATGAGGTCCCCATCAAAGTGAAGCCAGCCAGGGCCCCATTAACATTCCCCCCCCTCTCTCATAGTCTACATGTTCCAACACACCTACAGCTGAAAAAACAACAGAAAAGTGGACTGTGATGATATCCAGAAACATCTCAGTCCCACAGCTGAATCTCTAAAGTATGCAATAGTTTGTCATTCATTTCGCCAGACGTATGTAAGTCTTTCACTGGCTGAATGTGCCCTGGGGACTTTGGGTGGACAGGCTTCATGCTGCACGCTCTGAGGTTTTGCTGGAGGACAGGTTCTGGGGGATCCTTGCAGTACTGATGGGGAGTAATGCTAGGGTTTAAATGTTCATCAGAGAAACACGTTCTCCTCAATCCATTTGCATAATTCTGGTGTCTTAAGGTGTGAAGTAACTCCAAAAAATGTATGTGAGATGGATAAATGCAGAGAATTAGGTCTGAGAACATGTTCAGTTATGAATAAACAACCGATGATTTGCTGCTATGCACAGGTGCTTAACATTTGCTGTGTGGGAACACAGGGTGATGACGAGGTTGTTCATCATACCACTGTGTCTTATTAAGAAAAAACTTTCCTGGCTATGTTATCCTCCATTCTATCAGGGTGTGCCATCTCAAACTGGAAACTATCAGTTACCCAATAAATGAGTAAGCAAAACCAAATGCCCGTGAGTAACAATGAGTCCTTAAGGGTGATCAGCGAATCCCAAAACTACCATAGGGAAAATGATTTTTGTGTTTCTGGGGAACACTTAAGTTTCCCTTGCACAGTCAGCTTCTGGCCTGGCTTGTGAGAATAAAGAAACAGCACATGGGGAGGCTGGGGACTCCCAAAACATATCTGGATGGTGGGGACGCCCATTGCCACAGGCTGTGCTGTTGCAAACAACCACAGCAAACATTAAACTGGAGGAGATGTGGCCAGAAGTGTCTAAAGCAGTACAGAGAAAGCGCTGCTAAGGGGCCAGAAAGTTTGCATCTCCCTCTCCCAGCAGCATTTCCCAACACATCACCCTGGGTCACCACAAGCTCCTACCCATGGATTTAAGATGCAAAGTGCTCCAGACACCCACAGCAAGGGGCACCTTTCCCCTTGATGAAACAGAGTGGTCTCTCAGGGAGCTTTCAGTTCAATGCTGGGCAAATGTCCTTTAAAAATAAAGTACTAACTGCCGCTTGTGGTAAGTTGTGAAATCTATTGGCGGGATAATTATTTATAGCTTAACAATTTAGGGCCCAAACCCTGCTCTCCGTTACACTGTTTGGGCTTGGGGGTAAATCAGCCGAAGTCAGCGTGACTCAGAGCAGAATTTGGCTCGAAATATTTCAACTGCAGCATGAGTTTGTTGTCTACATGACTGAATCGCCTTAAGAAATTCAGTGTCTCCTCTCTGCCTTTGCCATTGGGGCCGCAGCGATCCGTGGGTTTATTTAAGGCAATGCGGCCTTCATGCCTCACCTCCTGCATCTGCACGTCGTGCCCCTCACCTTCCCTGTCCGATGGGTGTTTTCTACACAGAATCATTTAACTCTTTGGCAATTAGTGCCACGATCTGTGCTTTATTTATCCGGACTCCGCACTCTCCTGAGGGCTAATTATAAATGTTCTCCACCAGCACAGCGTCATGCGAGGTGGGGTAACCTCATCAAGCTCTAGAACTGGGACCGGAGGCATCCTCATAGCAACAAACAGACCGGGCCGTCCTTCAGCAAGACCTTTCCCCCAGCTGCTTACGGAGACGTGTTCCTCTCTGGTTTTGCACTGTCAGGAAACAGGTGCTTTTCTATTAATAGATATGATGCAGCATGGCAAGAAGAAGGTGCAGCAGTATATGAAAACAGGTGGTCTACAGTGGAACAGTTTATAAACAATAACTAATCACTCAAGACCCGTAGCAGTTTCTAATGAGGAATATAATTACAAGCCAGGTGGCTGTAGTTAGAGGAATACATTGTTTTTAAACAGGTTACTTGACTCAACAGCGATTTTATGGGAGGCGGGATTGTCTACAACATATGTTCTCTCTGCCTCTCCTTTTCTTTTTTTTTCTCTCTCCCTGCATGTGTACGTAAGGATGCCTAACGCCTTCCAGGATAAAACCCTGTTTTCTGTCACTTACAACTCTGCAGATTTGTAATTGCTCGGGCTGAATCTTGAGCGCTTATGTCAGGGCTAATTTTTGGAAGAATTCAGTATAAACAATTCAACTATTTGTTCAGATTGTTGGTAGGGAAAATAAGCTTTTTTTTTTCTTTTTTTTTTTTTCTTTCCTCCTTTTTCTTTTGCACGTTAGATCTTTATAGCAATGACAGTGCTCTTACTGCGCCAAGTATACAACATGGTCAGAACGCAGTTGACAAGTGATGAAGTTTTACATACCCAAAGCCTTTTCTCTTTATTCAGCTATCTGATTTGGTCTAATAGAAGACAGTTTGTTTTCCTAAAATATTTCCTTATTTAAAAAAAAAAAAAAAAAAAAGGTTTACATTTCTTTTTTAATTCTCCCACTCTCCTCCCCCCAACATTAACTTACAATGTTGGGTCCTACAGGTATATAGCTAGCATTTGCAGTGCCTGGTTTGCACTGTTTTGCTGTTCTCTTGAAAATTCACCCAAACATCCTCAAACCATAGACCTCTGAATACGCTCAGAATTTGCATTGACATTTACTAAAGACTGAGAGACAAAATCGGTTCCTGCCTGTGCAGATCTCCTAAGTGAAGGCTAGCAAGTCATTTAAGCCAATTTCCAAAAGAAAACACTGTGTGTTCTTGTCCCTCGTCCCCAAGGACCCTTCTGAATAGAAATGCCAAGTTCCCCTTTCTTTGATCATTCTGAGAAATGTAAACCACTCAACTACATTGAAAATGCTTTGATTCGGTCACTTGATTTCCCAGTTTTGTGGGAAAATGTTTATCTTAATCTTTCTATACTTCAACATTTCTGATCAATACAAAAATGAGAGGTAATGTTTCATAGAAGGATATCTCAGTAAATTCCTAACTGTGGATACAACAGTGACAAACTTAATTTGATTTCCAGTAATGAGTTTGGATAGTGCCATATACTGAAGGATTATTCTGAAAGGAAGCACATGGCAAGACTGCATTACTCTCAATAGATCCAACTTACAGTTTACTCAAGCATATTTTCATGTAATATCAATAGGTAGTTGCCACAGTGATTGGTAGTCTCGAGAGATACAGAGAGGGACAGGCAATGATTATTGATGGAAACACCATATAGGAGGAGTTCTTCACTCAGAGGGTGCTGAGGCACTGAACAGGTTGCCCAAGGAGGCTGTGGATGCCCCATCCCTGCAGGCATTCAAGGCCAGGCTGGATGTGGCTCTGGGCAGCCTGGTCTGCTGGTTGGCAACCTGCACACAGCAGGGGGTTGGAACTGGATGAGCACTGTGGTCCCTTTCAACCCAGGCCATTCTGTGATTCTATGATATAAGTATTTTTAGACTGGAGCTACAGTAACATTGGATTTTTGTCTTTAACAATAAATAAGTAAAATTACAGACTATTTCTAATTCTTACCCTTTTTTCACCCTTTCCTAGAGTCGTAACTTCTTTGCTTGGTGCTTTGGGAAATTCAGAGTTTCAGTTTAGGCTGGTTATGAGAAGAGAGACACAACTGTGGCATTTAGCATCCTTTGGTTGATGCTGGAAGATATGGCTGCAGTTTGTAGGGCTACATTCAGGACTGCAGTGAACCTGCCTACAGCAGCTTGAGTTCAGGTTTTCTGAGAGCTTGTCTGCTTTTTTTCCTGAGTGCGCACAAAGGTCAAAGCCCAGTTTAAATACTACGTCTTGCTTAAAACTTTATTTAAGCTCATGTTTTGACATCTGCTACCTTACCGTTTCCCCAGGATGATGGCATCATTTATTGGAAAATGCCACAGTCTCAAAAAGGACTTGTTGTTGTTAGTTTAATCTTAGTTCCAGGAGTCTTATGTGTGGATGTCTCTAAAACGCAGATAGAGATCTCTGTAGCTCAAGCCTATAATCACCCCAAAGTGACTGTTTTCTACTTTGCTTACCCCAGGGCTGTAATGAGAGGCACATATTAATCTTATTTACACGTCCTTGCAAAGCATAGCTGTCAGCATACAGATTTATCTGACATCCAGAGCCTGATGTTTGAAGAAAAGGGTGGATTTTTTGTTGTTTCTTTTTTTTTCCAAGGTGTTAAGGTCTCCTAGCCTGATGATAAGGGTAGAAGGAAAGGATGCAGCCTGCACAGGACAGCACAGATTGCCTCAGGGGCAATTTGCTAACCCAGTGGGGGATGGCATACACTGGCATGGCAAGAAGAGCCAGTGCTTCTCCTGGCAGCGTTAACTGAATAAAAGGAAAGGTGCTGCACACCACAAGGCAGTAAGGAACATAGCTGAGAATCCAGGAACACCTTATAAAGAGACTACACATAAATGAGGAGATGGACATCAAATATGTTTGGGGAAGGACCCGAGGAAAAAGCACAGAGCTGTGTCACAGGAGGGTCAAGAGGGGGTAGGGAGAGGCTGTGCCCCAGAGGGCAGTGGGCATGGCACAACTCCCAGGGCAGCCAGAGCTCAGGGAGTGCTGGGACACCAACCCCAGCCATAGCATTTGGGTGGGACTGTGTGGGGACAGGAGTTGGACTCAGAGAGCTTTGTGAGCCCCTTCCAACTCAGGATATGCAACGATTCTATGATTCAACGGCAAAGAAAGAAGAGTGTCCATCTGTAGCTAAAACTGACCTGGACTCTAATTTCTTACTTTTCCTTCCGTGATGCCATAGAGTGAGAGATGAGGCACAGAAACACAGAAAAGAAAATAAAGCAGAGGACTTCCACACATACAGCCCACTGTGGGGCCTTCCCAAAAATAATGCTGCGTATTCTTACTATGCATATTTCTGTGGTGGCACCCAGTTGGGGAGTGCTGGATGATGCTCAGTATCTGTGCATTGTGCATGCAGGAAAGGCAAATTTGCTGCCTCTGGATTTTTGGATGGGGGGTTGGATGGATTAATCATATGTCAAGAGGGACTTGAATGGTGATGAGTGACTTTATTACTGTCTTTACCACTTGGTAGAAAGGTTACATTCAAAAATTGGCTTTACTGCACTGGATTTTAGGTTAAGTTCAAAATGCAGCTTCCGCTGTTAGAACTGAAGGGTCATATAAAATTCATTGCAATAGAATATTTATAAGTATCTGGGATATTTGTAGGAAACAATAATGGGAGAATCAGAGCTCACAGACAGAAGAGGGAATTGTTAAACGGCAAATAAGAATTCCGCTTTTCCAGCACTTAACCCTACATATAATGATAATTATTGCAAATCCGAGCAACTATCATATTCCATTCTGAACCTTACTTCAGTGTGCACAGAGAACAGTTTTTGTGTTGATAATTTGTATGCTGTTAACACTGGGGAAAAACAAAACAAAAACAGGGGAGAGAAGTATTGATGTGCACGCACAGCAGAGGTTTGCATCGCCTTCCAGGTGATGGAGAATTGGAGGTACCCCAGGAAGAGAAGGAGATTTATGGGCCTCTTCCCATGGGTGGGGAGGGGTGAAGTCCTGTTTGTTTACAGCCCCTTCTTCCTAATCACATAATTACACCTCTGAAGGCAGACATCTGATAAAAGCACGGAGAGTGACTAAGGTAAACTGGTAGCAGCCATTGTTCTGGCTATTATCTCATCACCTCCCTGCTCCTGCAAGGGAAAGCATGTGGGGTGTGTGTGTGCAAGGCTATCATTTTACCTCGCCGGAGTGTGCCACCACAATTATCTCCCTGAACTGGGAAAGTAAACTGGCTGTTAGGGAAACAGAGGGCATTCAAATGGAGGGCAACAGAGCAGACCTAATTAGCCTTAAGTACCTGTAATCCTGGGAGATTGTACCGTGTGATAAAAGCCAGGGAAAGTCCCTCAGGTATGAGCAATAAGAGCCCAGCCAGGTTGGCTATGGATCTGGTGTTGGATGTCAGCTCTGCTGAATGCAGCCTATTGATCCACAAGTTGCCTGCATTTTCTGCCACAAATTGAATTTAAATTGCTTACACGAAGACGACATCTGGCAGGTTAAGGTTTACCTGCTTCATATTTCAAAATAATTTTTTCCACCATCAAATAGGTTGGAAAGAGCTCTTCTGGCAATAAACCAAGCACAGCTTTTTAAAAGACAGCGATGCGCTTATGCACAATGTCCAAGTTTGAACACGGGCTGACATCTGAGGAATACATTTCAAATTATTAAAATAATTAAGCCGTCAATTTCGCAAAGATTAAGCCCCTCTACCCTGCTTTAGCTCACGCTGGATGGAATACCTGGCTCACAAGATGAAAAAATATAGAGGCACTAGCAATAGAGCTTATGTGCAAAAAAAAAGACGACTTGTTGGCTTGGTTTTGTTTTCCTGAGTTCTTATTCATTAATTATTTGTTTTCTTATGTTTCTATTTACATTCAAAGCTACCACAGCCAGTTAAGCTATTAGCTTAATAGTACACGGACATATTTTAAGGTAGATTTAGGTTGGATATAAGGAAAAAGTGAAGGTCGTGAGGCACTGGAACATGTTGCCTAGAGATGTGGTGGATTATCCATCCCTGGAGACTTTCAAGGCAAGGCTGGACCAGGCTCTGAGCACCTGATGTAACTGTGAACAGCCCTGCTCATTTCAGGGAGTTGGACTAGATGACCTTTCAAGATCCCTTCCAACTCTAAGGATTCTCCAATTTTATGATATTATTTTAAAGGGACAGAGAAAGACCAGCGTTCCTAACTGGGAATCTAACAAATGTGGACCTCTTATTGGAGATGACTGTGTAAAACAAGTTTTTTTCAAGGATATTTTTGGTGGGGTTTGTCCATATCTCCAGCAACCGAGACCTTGAATCAGCTTAATCTGTTTTACAACTAAAGAGATCACTTTGCAAATGTTAGTTCTGAACCCACAGGGTTACACCCTCATATGTGCCTCAACTCTTGAGTGTTTACTGTAGCTTGAGTATAAAACCAGTAAGTCAACTCGGGGTCCTTTTTTTTTTTTCTTTTCT
Organism: Phasianus colchicus; assembly: GCF_987193195.1. Classification (NCBI taxonomy): domain Eukaryota; kingdom Metazoa; phylum Chordata; class Aves; order Galliformes; family Phasianidae; genus Phasianus; species Phasianus colchicus. The sequence continues at coordinate 3,112,084 of NC_143442.1, read as the reverse complement.
TTTTAGGTCTCTGAATTAGGGACCTCAGTTGAGTGAGCGTTCTCTACACTGACAAGAAAATTTAATTTTTATTAATGGTACTAAGATCTCTGTGCATGTGTGCTAGCAATAAAAGCCAGCTTAGTTGCTGTGGGAATAAGAAGAGAGGGAAAAAAAAAAAGAGCGCACGGCTTCAGGATAACAATAGGCATAGAAAATGCCTTTAACAAATATTACTACATGCCTACTGACTCTTTTTCTATCATTGCTACTTAATGTGCCTAATAACTACTGCCCTGCTTAGGCATCAGTCTGTTTGCCTTGCTCAAAAGGCACCGTAGCTGCTGTTTGGACAACATCCCTTTGGTAATGATGCAAGATGTAGGCTAGACAGCTGCTTTTTTCTCACTCATTTGACTCTGTTATTGGTTAACTTAGTGGAAAAATGTAAATTTTCCAGGGACTTCAGGTTGGAGGTATCTCAGCCAAGGTAGATATGTGCTTGACTTGAGGTCTAATTTAACTCCCGTGCAGTATTGATCGGCGTGGACCACCAGGGACACTTAGAGTCTTCCTTTGCCAAAGGTAGACAATGGTATGAAAGTAAAGTGTAATAAATGCCCCCGTCTAGTCCCATGTCAATATACAGCTGCTTCTTTTTTCTCTTTTTTTGCTGTTTTGAGTGCATCAGTATTTCACGTTTATTGTAGTGTGATGAAACACCTTTCAAAATGGCCAGAGGGACACTCAGCAGTAAGCATTTAGGCAGTACAAATTGGAGTGAACAGGAGGACAGTTAGCAGGGAATATTTCTGAGGTCAAAGCAAGCTGAATAGGAGCTGAATCAGCTGAAAGAAGAGTGGAGAGCTACAGTACCTACTGCAAAGTAAATATAGATTACATTCCCTTAGACAAATTGATCCACTGGAGGATGATATGTCTTCCAGAAAAAGAGGTTTCTATGAAAGAATTAAGTATTTTACACTGACATACATACAAAGAACCTTTAAACACAGCAGCCAGAGACAAATCGCCAGGGTTGTCCATGCTTGGCTCTCACATGAATAATTTGCAGTGCATTTCAAGATTTAAGGGTCCAAACTCCCATGGATTCTGGCTAACGTTCCATCCAGTAAGCAAAGCATTAAAATCTAGCTTTTCAAGTGACCAATACATCTCACTTACACAAGTGAAATAATCATAAGACTACGTAGGAACAAACCAGGTGGGAAGGGGGACCAGGATCTCTCTGGCTGCTCCTCCTGCCCCAGTGCTGGGCACTGACCCTACTGCTCAGGGCTTGGGTCCTGAAGACCTCCAAGAGCTGGAGGCAGCACAGCCAGAAGGTGAAAGGATATTCAGGCCAACAAAGTCTGTCCTCAGTACTGGTAACAGGGAGGAACAAGCAGAACCTTGGATGCAAAGCAATAGCAGTTGCTGGGAAATGGACTGTGCAAGCAAACTGTCCGGAAAAACCTTCAGGTTTCCTAAGGAAACAACTAAGTTCCTGAGAAAAGATGATAGAATTAATGACTTTCTGAAGACTTTCTCTCGACTGGCCTATGCAAAATTCCAATTGCCAATAAAGGTGCCCTCATCTAACAGCTGCGATGAATCACTTCAATCCAGTTTACCTCAGTAGATAAGCATTAATAAATACCCGTGGTTCCAAAAAAAAAAAAACCCCAAAGAAGTCCCTTCAGGTTCGCACCGTGGAGATCACATTGTGTTGCTTGATTAAACAGAAATATGACTGAATCTATAGGTGAATTCTGCCCAAGGCATCTTCTTGGTGCTTACAACAATTTTCTAATAGAATCACAGAATCACCAAGGTTGGAAAAGACCTCCAAGATGGTCTTGTCCAATTGTCCACCTAACAAAAATATTTCCCTACTAAACTATGTCCCCTTGTACAACATCTAGACATCTAAACGATATAAACAGCACTGTCTACTACAAGGATATACAAGTCTGTGATTGTGGTGGAACCACAAATGTGACATTTCTCTCAAAAAAAGAGAACACCCAAGCATTTAGCACAGTGCCAGGATTTCATCAGCACACAGGCAATCTTAATGGATTTCCACAGTCAGCCCTCCTCTGCCAAGAAGCTGATTTTTAATATGGGAAATAGCCTGTTGGTCAGGATGAAGCAGTCCTGGTCAGCTTCTGGGTCCATGCATTGGTTAAAGCAAGAGGTGTTCCATAGGCACGTCCAGGTCTGAGTGCCATATCACTGAGGGATGACTGCGTGTTGGAGCTAAACCCTACTTGCACACACAGTAGCACTGTCTTTTGTCAGTCGTCTGCAAAACTGGGCTTGATCATCCAGAAGTGGGAGCAAAATTACCAAAAGACATCAGCTTTATACAGTTCCTATAGATACCTCTGCTATCTTGAATATTGTTCATTCCCTCTGCTCTGGGGAGCTGAGTATCCTGAGTTTTCAAGGGTAAGTAACTTTGTGATTACAATACATTTTTCTAGCCTAGAAGACATCAGTTAAGTGAATGGGGCTGCTTTTGTAAGTGCTTAATGCCTGATGTAAGAGTTGCATGATCTAGTCCAGAAGTAACACAGTTACCTCAATTACTGCAGTCCCACTAGGCTATTCACAGCAGTACTTAGGAAATGTTGGAGGCTCAGGCTCTGGTATTATAAGCTCCTCAGGGCAGCATGACTGTACACAGGATCTCATCAGTGCTTAACAAACAAGTCCTCTATGAGACATTGGCCATTTTTTGTATGAGGTTCCTTTTTTTTTTTTTCTATCTAGAATGGAACATATTATTATTAAAGTGATGGCAAAGTGCACAGTCTCATCGTATTGCTTTTCGAAAGCAACGTGGCGAGATGCCATGTGTACTTCTGTGCTTCTTTACATTGTTATCAGGAAAAAATACATCTTGCTATTTCCCAGGAGGCTCCCCAGGACACTGTCTCCGTGTGAAAGGGCACCATGGGGCTGCCTTGGACAGTTTTCTTTCAGTAAGATTTTTTTTTTTTTTTTCCTATTGTAACCACTCTGTTATGCTGCTCCACTGATTTCCCAGCTGTTCTGCTTCTGCAGTGTCTGAAGTCAAATGCAGAAAATCAGTGGCTGAACAGCTCAGAAACAAGCAGCAGATCATGGCAAGCAAGAGAAAACCACAAGAACATCTTTGTTTTTAAGCAAAATGATTTGAACCTCTATTCCTTGACAGTGGTGCAGTGTGTTGTGCCAGCACCCAAACTTCATAAGCAGTAATCACTCTGCCAGGTACTGAATGGGACACAATAAGACCTTGAGTATCCCACATCAGAGCTAACACAAGGACTAGAAAACGTGCATTGGTCTTAACACAGGGACTGATTTTATTATTATTTATATCAACGTGCAAAGCTGTGAGTAGTTTAAGTATCTTTAAGGCTAGACCTAGGCATCACAGAATGATTAAGATTGGGAAAGACCTCTAAGATCATCCAATCCAACTGCCAAGCCATCACCACCATGTCCACGTTGTAGGAGTTAATTGTCCAAGGAGAGCTGAGCTATCATTCTGCTCCACAAGAAAATGACAAGATTGAAGTCCCTTCCTTCGTATTTCTGTGTCACCCACAAGGCATTATTTCCTGTGTGACCTCATATAAGGAAAAAACAAGTGAACAAACACACAATGTATTCCCACTGAAAGTTGGTACTACACCTATAATGAACTTTTATGATGTTTAAAATCCTTTTTTAGAATATACTTAAAAAACACATGCATGTGATAAATCTTGCAAGAACGTACAATATGTTTTCAAAGTTAAAGTAGAGTTATAAACAAAATGGGAGTGAAACAAAAGGTTGTTTGCCCCAAAGAATGTCTGCTCTTCCTGAGATGTTTGCCTATCCCCGTGTAGGCATCTTCCTTTCAAATTAAAAAGGAGAAATTTATTTCAAATTCTCAGTAAAATATCACATCAACTGGACTCAAAATTTTTAACAAGGCAAACTAAAATATCTAGATGCTTTTCCTCTAGCCTCACTGCAATCCGTTTTCAATTAATTAAGTGAATAGAACGGACTACATCAACTTCATCCTCTGTAGGACTGTCATTCATAATACATCTTCTAATACAGTACATAAAGTTGTTTTTTCACTTCTACGTAATCTCAAATCATAGAATCATAGAATCACCAAGGTTGGAAAGGACTTCCAAGACCACACAGTTCAATCACTCACCTACCACCAGTATTTCCCCACTAAACCACAACGTCTAAACATTTCCTGAACACCTCTAGGGACAGTGACTCCACCACCTCCCTGGGCAGCCCATTCTAGCACCTGACCAATGTTTTGGTGTATGAAATCCAGCAAACCTCTGGCTAAATTAAGGCTATCAAATTTAGCACTCTTTGGAATATTTTACATTGTATTTTGAATTTACTTATTTTGAATGTTTTACTTTTCAGGTGTACATCACATTTTAGAAACATACTTTCTCCACACAAGAAAATCTCTTCCTTGCTTTTACATCTCTGGGGTAGGCTGATACTGCCTACACATCTATTGATGCAAACCTTATATTTAGTCTGGGTCAAACTGGTGTGTTTTGATTCAGATGTTTTGGAACTCTTCATAGACAGATGCTGCAACAGCTCGCCCAACCTACTGACCAATATACTCAAAGAAATTCAACAACATCCCTGAAGACTTCATCATGCAGGATCCCAGCAGAACAAGCCCTTGCTTTTCAGCATCCTGCTCTAGCAAGCAGGTTGCTCTTACTTCTCTATGAGAATCAAAACTCTTTTTTTTTTTTTTCCCCTCCATAAAATAACAAAAGTAAATAAAAAGAAAACAACAAGAACATCAAAGGAAAACAAGGGATCATCGCTTTCTGAGAAATTTAGAAACACAGTTTCAGTATTTCTCAGCATGTACCTAAGCATCACCATTGTTTCTGTCTCCATTTTTATTGCTCTAGGCAATGGAAACTGTAGTTTCTATATTTAATGTATTGAAACTGCCTGGTCTCCAAGGTAGCAGGGGTATCTATATACACTAGTCGAATACATTTTAGGCTCAATCACTTTGAAAGCCTGGATAATAGAGGAGCACTTGTACTTCGGATAACAAAGTTATTTCCTTTAACATCAACAAGCAGCTCAGTTAGGAACTGCATCAGGCATTGATTTTGTTAGCTTGTTTGCAGGCACTGTAGGGGCCTTTTTAACTGGTAAAACTTAAAAAAAAATAATAAAGTTTGCAGATCATTCTTCATATGTATTATTTTACAGAGCAGAGCTGACAGGAGAGGCTATATTAATTTCACCATTCTGATTTGAATGTCAGTTGAACATCTGTAGGACCTGGATTGCAGTCTCCTTGTTTTAAGACACACTGAAGCTCGAACTTCCATCTCAAGCCAAATTCTATACCTGGTTCCTATTGGGATTGTAAATGTGCATTCAATTCCAGACTTGCAGCTTAGATACTGGGTAAGAGCTTCAACACACAAGCAGATTCAGATGGGGGCTTCTTCCTGCTATACTCAAGCCTATTTATTTCAACTTCCAATTTACTCATTTGTCCTCACCTGATGCTAAATTAAAAGTATCATAAGCCACCCATTACATACTCCCAGAGTCACCATAACCTGACCATCTGTTTGATTGTTTGTAATCTAAGAGATGCTTGATCTACATTTTTTCCTTATATCTCATACTCTTGGTAGCAGCAGGATTGCAGGACCCAGCACATCCCTCCTCCCACTCCCCACCATGTAACTCCTTTTATCGGTGACAGGAATGAGGCATGTACATGGAAAAGAAAGCAGAGCCCTTAGTTTAAACTTTCTGACATAAAGAGTTTGTAACAACTTTTCAAAAAAAACCCACACGTCTCGTTTATTTTCCCCTTTCTTCCTCCCAGCTTTATGTCAGTCATCAATCGAACAGGAGACAACTCATTTCATTTCTGTGACACGCAATGATGGACTTGTGTTACAACCCTGACTTATTTTGAGAACTTCAATTTCTCAAGCTGAAAGTCTGAATGTCCCATGCTTGGAAGGGCTATTGATCTGATGTAGATGGACAGCTCAAGAGGAACTGATACATTCCTTACAGCAATTTTTTTTCTGGCCACTACATAATGTAGACTTTCTGGTTGTTTGTTGACATCTAAAAACTTTGATTCTGTGATTTAACTGATACTCTTTTGCTGGTTTTACTCAATATTTCCCTGTGCTATTTGATGTAGGAGTTACTTATTATCTACTACCTAGAATGGAAAAGCTGGTTAGCCGTGATAAAATGTAAGAATTCATAAGGCTGCAGGAACCTATAAATGCACATCACAATAGTACAGCAGCAAATGTGGGACACTTCCAGATCCTAATCCTTGATGGCTCCTTTCACAAAGTGCAATGCTGCCACAAAACAGGCCTGGATACCCACATACCCACTCCCTGCCTCAGACACCTCCACAACCATGGGCCACACTGCGTTATGGCGCTGAATAAAAGCTCCCACACCAATTTAATCAAGCAGGCTAATCTGTCTCCAAAGGAGGACAAATGCCAGATATCTGTGTCTCCTCTATGGGTTTTCCCCAGTTTCCTGTTGGTTCCCTGTGCTGGTGTGGGGACAGCAGGTACCTGTCATGCAGGGGACGTCACCATGATGGCAGAGCACCAGAGCCACGCCAGCAAGAACAGCCTCTTGGCTGTCTGCAGATCACAGGAAACAATTTATTCCACTCTTAATGATTTACGTAATTTCCTTGGACTAGCTCCTGGCTTATGAGGTTTTCAGTTTTTTCTATTATAGCTTAGGGAGTCAAACGAGAGTCTTTCAAAAACTGGGGAGCAGCTCCTCGACAAGAGTAGCCCTATGTGACAGAATTAGAAGGCCCTGAGTTTCATTATCAGCCTTGCCTTTAAAGAGGGCTTCTTCCTCCAGGACTAATTGAGAGCAATGAAAATTAAACTATGTCTCATCTAACAGTCAAAAAGATCTGCAGAAATTGTCCTCGTTTAAATACCAATTCAGCTCCTTTCTGTCACAGCAGGCTAAGTGTATCCATTTTTTCTTCTAAAAGCCAAACACTATTCAAACAAAACAGTCACTTCCATGTTAATTATACGAAACTGAAAAAAAAAAAGTGGAAGAAAAGGAAAGAAAAAAAGCGACATGAAAGAAGAAAAAAAAAAAAAACAACACAAAAAGGATATTAAAGCATTTTGCGAGAACCTAGATAGTGCAACTAAAGCACAACGTGGTCTTAGACCTTTACTTTGTGTACAGAGCCAGACTTCGCTCTTTGATTTGGTGCACTGGATCACAGTTTGTTATGATTAGAATGGTTATTATTTTGTTGACATTTGAAAGAAATAAGAAAGGAATAAGCAATCGAGGTAAATGAGGTTGTTGCCGAAAAAGCATCTGTGGTTCAGCTGATGGGAAGAGAGTGCGAGAACAGGAGAGAGCTCCAAGTTTTGGTCTCCTGCTAAAGACAAACCAAATGGTTTGTCTCCACCCCAAAATCTGTGCTATCATGGGACTCTTTATGTGTGTTAAATTCCCAATGAATGAACAACAAAGACTTCCAGGCTCCCCAGGAATTAAGGGCAAGCATATTTTTTACCAGAATTGCCTGTTTGGAAGAGATAGGGTCAGATTCTTTGTCTGCTTAACCCTTGCCAGTACAGCTAGCAGCTCAGGCCCACTGATGCCAAGTACACAGGAGCCACCCATCAATCAACTCCTTCCATCCTGAGCTGGGAACGCTTCTCAGCAGGAATAAGTGAGGGGACAGCATGGCTTTGGAAGGCTGATTCAGTGCTGGCTTCTCAAACTTTTTTCACAGCATGGCCTATATTTAAATAACTCCCCAGTTTTTTTTTTCCATCACAAAACCACCATCTCACGCACAAAATCCCACATAGTATCTGTCACTGGCACCTCAGAGGAACAAAGTAATTGCAGAGAGCTCAGTATTTTCCTATTAATAACTTCTTCCCTCTTGCTCTGGAAGTTACCATGGGGTTTGGGTCAAGGCAGCTTTCTGATTCCCATATGGGAAGGTCAGAAACATCCCTCCCAGTTGCAAGGGCCATGAGTATGGCCAGCTCTCCCCTGAGCAGCTAGGAGAGCTCCTTGTTCCCTGTGGAGAAGCAGCAATGCTTTAGCCTTCCCCTCCAGAGGCCCATTTCCCAGCTCCTGCCCACCCATCCCTTGGTGTCCCAGCTCTGTGAGATGATGGCAGGGGCCACTGCAAGGCCTCATTCCTGACAGCCCCTGAGGAGCCATTGGAAAATGCCAAAAAAAAACCAAAAAAGCTAAAATAAATGTTTGTGGAAATTCCCAGTTAAAGCCTCTAGTTGAACAAGCAGCATAACAGCTTGCATGAACTGCAGCACTATAACTACTGCTGTTAATGCTTCCAGTGACATCACTGTTTTCCAAATTACAAAGTGTAGAAGAATAAGAGCTAAAAGCAGCGAAGTTGTTTCTCTAGATTGTCTTTTTTATTTTGCTAATTCTTTTATACACTTGCGTTTGTGTTTTTGGCAAATGTCACCACGGCAGTGTCCAGAAAATTAAAACCTTAAGTAACATCAGATCTACCTCAGCTCCCTGTGTATCTTTGCTATTACCACCCTTCAGTACTGTTGTTTTTGTGTGCGCACTCAGTCTCGGAGCTTTCAACCAAAGTGATTTTTTCAAGTTAATATTGAGCAATGAGGCACGAAAAAGCACTACTAAAACACAAATGTATTACAGCCATTGCGTTTTCACTCTGCACTCTACATAAATACAAGGTGCTTTTGTCAAGATTTCTGCTTTAGAAATCCACGTTGTTTACTGCTCATGCACTCCAAGGCCTTTTTCTTCCCTTTAGGCAGGAAGACGCTCAAGGAAGATTGTCAAGTTGCTTTTCCAGGTGCTGGAATAGTGCAAAGCCATTGAACCATACCCATGGATGGGGGCCATCTAACTCACATGGCCAGCAGTATGTTTTCCTTCTTGGCAGTGTTTTTGTTCCAGGTGGAATAGTGTTTCATCCGCATGAAGGAAACTCTTGCTTGTCTTACTCTCAGGTAACAGTCCACACCACCCAGCTGCACTAAAACATGGAACCTATATGCACACATATTTGTATGCATACAGACACGCGTGCACACATCCTTCTCAAGCACCACATACACCCATGCTGCATAGTAAGCTAACTGAAGAAAAAGTAAGGACATTTTTTCCTCTTCTGCTAATGCCAGAAAGCCCCAACATAGCTGCAGGAGAGAGCAATTTTATAACGCAGACGCTCCAGACCAGGTTCCAGCTGTCGGAATTTTATGTCCTTGAGATACTTCTGGAATAACAAAGTGTCATGCACGTCCCTGCCAGTACACGAGATCAGCACATGAGATCAGACGTACAGATGTTGCCTCCACATCCACCCACTGGCATCTTATTATCAGTTTCGTTAGTATCCTCCACCCATTCTCAGCCAACGAGGAAGTCAGGAGTTGTAATTTGTGAGAATGAGCTGTATAGCAACCATTTATCTGAAAAACAAACCTCTGCTGGCAGGAACTTAGGAAGCAAATAAGAATTCTGGGGAGGTTTTCTTTCTTGGCAAGTGTAGGTAGCTAATGGGGAACTACAGATACATAGCCCCATGAGCAGCACTACCTCTGAGAGGTGGATAGAGGGACACGGATCAGAACCAGACACCCCAAAATCATCCTTAACTGGCTGACAAATTGTCTTCCTTTGGAAGGAACACCACGGCATCCAACTTCCTACTTGCGCACAGCACAAAAAGTTCTGCTGAGGGAAAAAAAGCTCAGGAGGAAGCACTGAGTCAAGTGTTGCATTGTTAATCAGTTCACTAATAAATCCAGCAAGAAGGTGTATCACTGCTGTACAGCATGGTACTCTGGCAACTGGGGAAAGACATCTGCTCAGCCGAGGCCTCCGCTGTCTGCGTGTATGGTAACACCTTTCTAATGAGCATCTTCCTGAGCAGAGGAAGTTGCCTCTCCCAGCTCTGGGTACCCAGGGGCTGAGCAGCTCAGGCTGGGCCCTGATGTCCCCATCATGTTCCTGAGATGTCCCTTTGCTGCAGTAGAAGCACACAGCCCTGCGTTCCCCAAAGGATGGGAATTTGCCTGTTATGTTTTTCCTCCTTTGCTGCAATTATGATTCCTTGCTTAAGTTTCCAACCTTTAATTGAGCTGGAAAATTACAGTCACAGCATGGGGGGGGGAGGTGGGGGGGAAGAAAAAAAAAAAATCCCGGTTACTCTGCCTGACTCAAACGTCTGTTTTCATTTACTGCACAGTGCTCCTGAGATACTTGGTTAACTAGACTAGAACAAGGATATATTGAATTAACGAGATGCTCTGCCCTTCCTGGCGGCTCTGCCTCTCTCTACACACAGCAAGGTGCCCAGGGAGTTTGGCTGGGGCAGCTCTGTGTGGGAGGGGTTATAAATAGATAAAAGCCTCACGTAAGGAATACGTGTTTATTTCTGCATACACCTTCCTCAGTGGCACACAGTGTCACATAATCTCTGTGGCTCTTTCTTGCCAGAGAGGCCCACTCACAAGTTTGCTGTTGAACATGGCTATTAACATCCCATTGCATTCCCAAGAAAAAGCTCTGCTGCCAAGAAAACGGCTTCAGTTTCTGTTGCACAAGATGTGAATTCAGGCAAATGTACTTTTCTTAATCAAGTCCTCTAGCCTAATTAAGCAACGTGTGAAAGGTTACAAGTGGGTTTCCTCACACCTGCTTCCCCACTAACCAGGGAAGAGTTAGAACATTGCTAAGGGTGATGTTCACTCATGCCTGGAATTCAAAGACCATTCACCTGGAAGGAGGCTGATTTAGCTCAAATCTCCCCAAAATGTAGAGTGGGGGGTCAGGGGAGCTCAGACATTGGCTCACACAGAATAGTAATGAGCAGCATGGTGCAGTTCAACTACAGAAGGTTTGAAGAGCATCAGTGATGCAGAGTTGAAAATCAGCAAAATGCAGCTGTAAAGTGGGCACCTCTTTCCAAAGCAGTTTGGAAAATCAGACTTTCAATTCTAATACAGCTATAGACAAATAAAGGTCAAAATCAGTAATAAATCTTCAATTTATTTTCCTCGGAATTTTTCTCCTTTTCATTTCTCAGCAATTTCTAAGAACGTAACACTTCTTAATAAATCCTGCAGTACATGATATGCAAAGGTTTTGACAAGTTACAAGCTACTAAATGTAACAGAGAGGTTTTAGCACCTAAGCTGGTAGTCAGTTCCTAGTAGGACAGTGCCTACCACCTGAAGGCCTATCCACTGTTTGATGGTGCTAGGAAGACACACTTAATGCCAAATCAGCCTCTCACTTATGGCTGTGGGCACTTTTTGACTTCAGATGGCAATGTATAATACATGATCATTGATGAGTTCCTACCATTGAGTTTATCCTATACAGCACAGCTAGCTACTGATATTCATTCTGTCAGCATTCTGTCAGCTGAAGTCAAAAGGATTCCATGGTTATAATCCAAATCTACAAATACATTGCTTTACAAATATCCCATTGTACCATAAAACACATAGGCCACATATAAGCTGGTTTTCTATTTAAAATCACAGTAATTCACCGCCTCTTTTCTGATTCTAGAAAACAACTAGGCAAGCTTGATGGCTGATAGGCTTTGCTCAACAACACGCATCTCTTGTGAAGCGTCAAGTTGGAAGTCCACCTTCCAATCCAGCAGGAAAAAGACGAGTCACATTCTTAAAGAAATTTGAGCTATTTGCAGTCTAGAGTTGTGATCTGTAATAGCAAACCAGAGGGATATGGTGTTCATGCACAGCACTCCAGCACCACAGAAGTAGCTCTAGAAGACAGCAGAACTCTTTGGACATCCAAGGGGCAAACTGTGCCAACGTCAGAGCTGGAATTTCTCTCCTTGGCAAACGTGTCAGCCTTGGGAGTAACCCCATTCAAAGCTTGCACTTCAAAAATCAAGCCAGTACAGTTCCCTTTCGTCATCCTTAGTTAGGGAAAAATGCAATTCAGTACTGTGGCATCCCATGAAATCATATAGCACTGCCTCTGAGCTGAAAATGCATTCATTTATTTTCAGTCTAAGGCCATTGATAATCACCTGTGTCTTAGCGTTTGTATAGCATACTGAAAATAGACAAAGTTCATTCTAAAGTGCCAGCACAGGCTTCCATTAATCTCCAGCTTAGTCCCTTAAAGGAGGAAGTAACAACTCTGTAATGATAAGGCTTATGGCAGCAGCCAGAGTGCTTGAAGGTCTGTTCTTGTAAAGAAAAATTTTCAATTAGTTAAAGAAGCCAGGAGCATCAGCATTCAGAAAAAGAGCTTCCTTATGAATCTTTGATCTCTCTCACTGTACCATGTTTCTCATGAAAGACAGTTATAGTGGCAGTGTTTAAATAATATCTACAAAACAGTTCAATTTGCAAATCAGTAGGATTACAGTTTCCCTTATAATCTTTATTTAAATGAGGTAGTGTGAATGAGCTGTTAAATTAAGGGCTTGTCTATGAGAGTTGTGTCCAACAAGAAGAGGCCAATACTTGAGAATAACCAGAAAAAAAAACAATACAGCTCATGCAAACCGAAAGCTGAAAAAGCCCTATTTGAAATGCTAGGTCTCAATTTTGGTCCAAGAGTCTGAAAACAAGACTTATTCAGGCTATTTAGCTACCTGTAATTCATGCTTTTCCTTTAGGATGCTGCAGTTTATTCAACCTGAAGGAAAATAAGCAGTTCCTCAGCATGCCAGATCCTGAACATGGCCATTTGTCCTAGCTGTACTGGAAAACAGCAACATGCTGCCTGAAAGCACAGGTGCATGGAAAACTCTTTGAGCATGTAGATGCTGTTGGAGATCCCTACAACTTATTCCATCCAGTCAGAAAGGCAGAAAAACCCTGGGGAGGCACAGGTGTGGGATCCTTTGAGATCCACCATGTGAAATGCTGGAGGAAAGCAGTGTTTTGAGTCTAGAGCTAGGGCAGGAGAAGCAAGCTCCAGAAAGGCACTCATGGAGAGAGGTTTCCCTTGCCTCATCCTCATTCCCCTTCTTGGCTGGAAGTAGTTTCTCATTGCCCTAGTCCCCTTCCAGGAGATATCCCTTAAGTCCTGCTGCCTCTTCACCAAAGCCTTCGGTTGAAATGTTGCTGAATTACATCATCATTGGGTCATTTTGGGGGTAGGTAAATAGAAGAGTCAATTTCCCTGACTTATTCCTTTAGTGTCAGCAATGATTGGTACAGCAGCACAAGGTGGTGCTGAGCACCAGTCAGTGGCACCAGTGCCCAAAGGTGTTCCTCAACACAGGCAGCACAAAGTTCTCATTCAGCATCTGTCAGAACAGCCTTGTGGTTTTTTTGTTTGTTTGTTTGTTTGTTTTTTAATGGCAAATGCCAGTTAAATGTAGACGTAGGATGTTTCAGCATTTATGATAAAAATATACCAGAACATAACCACATATTTCATAATGAAAAAAATTGCATCTTGAAAGCATTTTTGACAAGGTTCCACTTTAGAAGTTAATGGCAACATCAGAGGCACAGGAGTCCTAGAATAAATGGAAAATTGGCTCCAAATATTATAGACAGAGAGCAAGAAACCAAGAAAAGCATAGTCATAGATGGATGATACTGCTTTGGCAGGAAAGGTAAACAGTGAGGAAACATATTGCCAGATGCAAAAAGACTTAGATCATTAAAAGGGAAAGAGATGAAAAAACCATTCAACACAAATAAATTAGAACAGTATCACCAATACTGTCTGTCAGCATTTCTGTTATAAATCCTGGTTCACAGGAGTGTATTCCACATCTGAAAAAAATATCTCCCAAATGGAACTTGGCATGCCAGATATCTGGCCAGGATTAGCACGTCTTTGGTCTTCACTGAGTTTTGCAAGACATGAATGGAAATTTAATTTGGGTTCAAGATGATTCAGCTCATACACACAATACAGATGCAACAGTTCGTGTTACCTGAAGTTAGAAGGAGCCTTCAGTAATTACTTTTTTCTCTTCTAGTAAAAGCAAACAGATTACTTTTTAGAGTTTTATGTCGGAGACTGAAAATTTTACAATGCTTTTTTTTTTTTTTTTTTTTTTTTTTAACTTTTCAATGTGACTGAAAAAGAAAAAATTAGGAGGGGACAGGAGAGAACTGACAGTGTTTCTGCAAATAACTCAGCTTTGAAAGGAAATTCTGAGTATGTAATTCTTGAATTATCAACAGTGTAACACATCTTGAATAGAACTTGGCTAAATAATATATGAGCCCAGAACAACCTCCAGTAGGCAAGACCAAGAAATGGTAATTCCCAGTAAACATGTTCAGTGTTTTGTAACCAAAAATTCATGGCTTAAAGGAAGAAAATGAAGAAGATGATTGAATAATCCCCTAACCACTGAATTCACCTAGGCAAAAACATGGTCCATATCTCAACCATCCCATTATTAATCCATACCTTTATTTTTTAATCTGATCATCAATAGAACAGTATTTGTAGCACTGCACAGCAGCCTTTCAAATCACCGTAGGAATTCTTCCATAGGATATAGCATTATCTTCTACTGGAAGCTATAACACTGTAGGCTGATACTATAGATTTTCTTTTGGCAGACTTTTTTGATATATGGATACAAAGGATTTCAAGAGATTTGTCAGTGTAAAGTTGTATTAAATATAAACTGTTTAAATAATTGTATGTTTATAGTAAAGTGCCTTTGAAAAATAGGGCCACAGCTATGTATGTGCTGGTAAAAATGAGAAATTCAGAGCTAGGAATAGGTCATGCCCTATGAGACATGGTGCGCATCACTGCTGCCTTTGGAAATTCAGCTCTTTCACCTGTCCCTGTGATGTGATGAAGACAGAAGGAGTAAGATAAATTGCTCTTCATAAAAGAGATTAAGCCAGGCTGGCAAAACTTTATTACAGCCAGCAGAAGGGAAAACAAAGAACAAACTGCCCCTCTCCCCTCCTTCCCCCCTCCCCCCCCACCCCAAAAAAAAAAGAGAAGTTATATTTATCACTGACCATTGATACTTTACTGGCTCTACAAAGCAAACTAAGCAGCCCGTCCTTTGTTTGCACTGCCTTTTGGGTGACTTTGGTGTCTCCAAACTATCACCTCTTGTACAAACAAGGTCTTAGAGGAAAGAGGCTCTCGTGTTCCTGTGCTGGTGACTCAGCCCACAACTGGTTTGAATTTGGGGTTTTCCTCATCCTGTCACCATAACCCACGTCCCTTAGCAAACCTTTGTCTGAGCTCTTGACTCACGAGCTGAACACGCAGGCACAGCTGTCAATGGTGTCAGCTCATCTCTTATTTTATTTTTTACCTGTGAGAAAACACGTAGCAGGCTTTCATGCACCGGAAATATAAAAATAAAATAAAATAAAAGCAGCCTGGATCTTACAAGTAAATTGTGAGCGACAAGAGCCATGAGGAGCACCTAATGGGCACCGAGTCCCCAGTCCTGGCATATGGATGGGAACAGCAGGTCCCAGTGGTACATACAGCAGACACACGAAAAAGTCAAAGTACTCAATATGTTATGCATTCTTCCTAAGGGTATTTTCTTCCTGTGCATAATGTGTGTCCAGAAAAGTGCTCCAAAAGGAGCTCCTTCCTCATCCAACGTATGTGTGATGTATCTCTGAAAACCACTGACGCAGGCGCTAGGAAAACACCTTATCATAGGTGGATGCACGAAGGAGATAAAACATTATTTTGAAAGCAGAGACCAAGTGCATCAGAGAAAAGCCAAAAGTAGCAGCTTATGGCTCTACAAACAGGCAAATGTTTCTTCTCTTCCCTTTCAGCTTTGTGCTTCCACAAAGCCCTTGGTTTCCAAGTGTCTCGTTTAAATGTTTAGTTCTCTGGGTCATTAAACAAACCCCCTCACACATCCACATGGCTCTGTGTAAGTAAGAAAATCTTGCTCCACGTTCACATCCTGACTTTCTGCTGGGAAACGTGACGTCTGGGTGGGAGCAAACCTGATGGTGAAACATTGCCCTACAAGGTAAGCACAACCCCAGCTGACTTCATCAGAGTAGAATTTCACCACGGAGCCTTGCACTGCAGTCCAGTGGCTCTGGAGGCTGTCTATACTGCGTGCTATTGCCCAGAAAGCACAAAATACAGTTTTCTAATGCACCTATTTTGTAGCCCCTAGTTTGAGCTTTTTCCTGCTGCTTTATACTTGCAGTATTTTATGTATTTGTCATCTCTCTGCTATATCTTCTAAATCTATCTTCTAAATCCAGCTTAGACGGACACTAAAAAGAAACTCAACAGACTTGTGCCCTGGAAGAAACTTTGAGAAAATTCATGCATTATGAAGATACTGAGAACAAAACCTTACAGTTGCAGAGTTTGTGCTGAACTGGCACAGCAATGCTGCAATTTTTGCTCACTACTGGACAAAGTTTTTCTTTTTTTTTGCTTTGACCACACATACAACTTAGAGCCTAAAAATGCTTTCTGTGTAGCTTTTGTTCTGTATTGGTAGACATTTACCCCGGGAGAAAGTTGCTTTTCTCCTAAAATCTCCCATCCACAAACTGTTTTCTGTCACGTTTACATTACTTCATGTCCTTCTAACATAAATTACTGTTAAAAAAAAAATAATAATAACCTATCTTTGAATTTCTCAAACTCATATTTGCTATATCTCCAAAATGAGGAAAACGTGGTTTGGTGTTTTTTTTTTTTTTTTTAATAAATATTTTACTCTAATCCATGATAGCTGAACAGACGTTTGCTAAATGAAGCCAACAGACATGAGAGGATTCGTTAAGTATTTGAGTTTTCTGACACTGCAGATTGGAAGGAAGCAGCTAGGGAATTTGCCAAAGACAGGACTTTCAATTTTTTTTCCCCTCACAGGAATGATGTATGGAATTGAGGAGTTATACCAAACAGTATATGCAACACTGGGGTATTGCAATACTAAAGCTGTGCCCTTTCCCACCTTACATGGCACCCTTCAAAGTGATGAACGCAGGTTCATCACTTAAAAATGTAAGCAACATCTTTAAGTACTAAAAATCACAGACAATAGTAATAAAGAATCAATAGCATTTTCCCAACAGTTTCTGAACAGTAACAACTGGAAAACGACGGCACAGCTTCATTTCAGCTTCTTAAAACCTTAAGCTTCTGAAATCAGTCTTCATATTAGCATTGAATACAGCAACATTCTGATTTAAATTATTGACAGCCTGAACTAAATTAGTTAGCGTCTCATCTAGTTTCAACAGTCTGCTATTCATTGAGTCGTTCAGATGTTGGATGGATTCCATCAACATCTCCTGAACACACTTTTTTTTTTTTTTTTTTTTTAAACCAATCTGCTGCTCTCTGGTTCCTTTCTGACACTTCCATCCCTTTCTAATATAACATTCCCTGAGCTATCACCTCTCATTTCCACAGGCTTGTTCTCTGTCATCCTCACTTTCCATACTTTGCATTTTCCTCCCATCTCCTTGTCTTATTTTGTTTTTCTTCAAAACTGCTGTGATGGGAGATCTGCTGAAGTGGTGAATCTTTTTGTTTTTACAGGTCTTAACTATTTCATACGGATCCCTGCTGGAAATAATGCACTATGATTGTCCCGAATCTGGGTTTCAACGTGCAGATGGCTTTGAACTGAATACTAGAAAGTATCACAGAAGGAAAAAAGTCATCATTAGGGAAGAGATCTTGAAGCCAAATTGCTCTGCATGGGAGAGAAAAGAATTTTCCCTCATTCTAAAGACCGTATAGAAAACTTTCATTGACTGCATCCCTTGCACTCCTCATATTTCATGCCTCCTCTCAGTCTTACCAGCTGCTGTAGTTCCCCATGATCTCTGCACTATGGGAAAGATGTGATGGAGTGGGAAGTGTGGTTTAGTGGGGCTGACCAGGAACCTGATAGATGAGAGAGTGGGAAACTCAAGAGAACATGGCTTGGAGAAGGAAATGTTGAGGAATGTTGGACCAAGAGAAAATCCCCTCCTGGGAAAAGCCTTTATGATAAGTATTAAAATGTGTTTGCATAAGAATGTGTATAAGAATAGGAGAACGCAGGGTTTTTCTTCACACCTCAAATTCATTTTTATCTTTGTGAATCAGTACTAAAAAATATAACCCTTTTCCTGCTCATATTTCAAAATAACTGGTCTCCAGTTCCTCATGGATCCTCCTAAGTGACATAATTTCAGCTCCCACTCACCCCATAACAGCCCTTTCTTTTGCATAAACTCACAGCTGCAGACCTCAGTGTAGGTGCAGCAGCTCAGACAGCAAACAGAAAGCCAAGGTAGCCTCAAGTGCTACCCATCAGTAAGGGCCCTGTTTGGTTATTATAATTGCACACATAAATCAGCTAGCAGTTTTAGGTCAACAGTGAAGAGAAAAGCCAGTTTGCAAACAAGATTGCAGAGAAAGAAGGAGTCAAGGCAAAGACTGGGAGGTTAATCCCAATACTCCATTATCACAGTGGGGAAAAAATCAAACCCTACAGATATCATATATGCCCCCAAAGAACGTTGCCATACTGCAGAAGATGTCAGATTTTATTGCGTTGTATCCCAATCCTGGCCTCTCATAACCATCAGGAAGAAGGACATGGTGAGACCTGCAAAGGAAGTGGGAGCTTTGGATTACTCCCAGCTGCCACACTGGTGATTTGGGACCAGAGGCTAACAGCTCTGAGAAACAATCTGTTTTTTACTATTAAAAAGGCCCACGGCTGTCTGAGGAAGGACTAAGAGATGTAGCTATGAGCTCTTCACTATGCCGTGCCCTCCTTGGCTCTAACCTAGGATTGATTCTTGACTCTTGTCCTAAAGTAAACCTTGCACCAAGGATGCCCGATTTAGACTATGCATACAGCTCAGAGCTGAACAAATATCAAGAATCACCAAAATAGACGTATACATATTTTTAGTGCTTTTCTGGATAGCAGCATGGAGGTGTTAATCCCTTATGTACAGCCGTTAGCAAAGAATTCATTATTCTGCCCAGTGAGTTATCCCTCTATTAAGTCTTAGGAAGAATTAGCCTAATATTTACAGTCAGCTATTTGTTATATTAAAGAGGTATTTGCCAAATCTTCAGCACCTCCACCACATGCACAAAATTGTACTTTAAATGAAGTAATTCTGAATTAAACAAGTGTGCTAGCACTACTAGTGAGATTTATAGTAACCGATAACAGTCTAAGAATGTATTTCACAGATTGCTTCTTTATATTGCAAAATGAATAGAGTTATATATCTGAAGAAACAAATCTGCACATTAAAAATCAATGTTTCTCATGATACACACTTGGTATTATTTCTGGGAATGCTACAGCTGGCATGCACAGCCTAGTTAAAATATTATAATTTACTTGACTGCATGCATAGTCGATTTGCAGTCAAAACTGCCACTTACTACATGGGAGGAAAAACAATGACTTCCATGCTACTGGAAACATCAAAGGTACTTTTTGCACTACTCCCCCTCAAAGCCTCCTGGGAAAAGCCCTGACTCATAAGCTTTCCACTGGTTACTAGAGTGCTTCTTAGGTTTGGGAAAAAAAATAAATTAAAAAAAAAATCATATTTTGCTACAGTACCTCCACTGAAAAATCCTCAACGAGCAGAATGGATTGAAAAATTCAAGCATGACTAAAAAGTACATTCCCCACCAGTCAGTGAATTTTGCTCCCTATTTGTCACTGCCACCTTGGAGAGCAGTGAGCATTAATAATGCATGGGTGCTAGGAATGTATTAGCAACTAACCTTGCGAAGAAAATCAACTGGGGACCCAGAAGAGCTGTTAACAAAAAAAAAAAAAAAAAGGAAAAAAGAAAAAAAGAAACAAAATCAGAGCTCTCCAGTATCCTCTTATTTATTGAAGAGATTTTGGGAGAAGTGTCAGGGATGGCGGTGACTATGCATCATTTTAAACTAAGGCTGAAAGTCCCCAGAATGGGGTTGTAATTGAGTTCATTGATCACACTCAGAAAGAGAGCCAGGAGAGCCGCCCTGACCACAAGCTGGCCCTCTGCAGCAGAGCACCTCGGAGGATAATGGCTATTTATGCAAATGGATGGCTGGTGCAGAAATGTCTTGATTAAACACGTGTTCTTAAGGAAAAGCTTCGTTCTGCTGTTGCTCACGCTTGCTGTTGCATTGCATGTGTTAATCGTGATCAACTTCTCTTGGAAATTGGTCAGCATACTGCATTTGTGCTCTTTCCTCCTAGGCAAGCTCCAGTGTGGTGGGTGCCAAACCCCTTCACCTTTGCTATTCTCTACAACCAAAGCATAACAATCATGTGTTCGCTCCTCCAGATACCGAGTCGTGGTTATTTACATCTTTTCTTTTACAGCGAGATGACAGCATATGGATTTTATTCTCGTTTTTCAACTCTTCAGTCCTTTCAAATCCATGCACCCAAAGATATCCAGTACCCAATGAAAATATCCTGCTTCCAAAAATAAAACAGGCTCACCATTGCGCTTCTATAGTTCGAAACAATTTGTACACTAAGCTGCTATATCCCGCTGTTAGACTTGGCAGTTATGGTTTCAGTCATATATTTATGTCCTGCCATCTCCTTTTAATATATTTTGTTTATATTCCAAGGCCAGTTTTCTGGTAAAACAATCTTTACAAGTTTTACGTGGAACAGAGCTGCTTTTTTGTGCTATTAGCCAAAACAAATATTGTGTTTAAGTCCACCTTATTGATTCACTTTCTCGATGAAAGTACCCAACTTGTCAACAGAAAGGGGATAGAGAGAGGAATATTCATAAGGTCTGGAGGACAAGAAGAATAGCACGGTGTTCCTTTTTCCTTCTGCTGGATACACAGACAGAAAAAAATTGTCATTTGTTTGCTTCTTCAAGGAAAAATGCCCCAGAATGAGCTGCTGGAGCCGTGCTCTTCCTGAAATAATCACAGTGACCTGATGCTCCCAGCAAAACTGTTTGCTTTGGAACTCATCAGTTACACTCCTAGATACCCACTGCAGACCTTCATGCAATTAATTCATTAAGCTCATTATGACTTAGCCTTGCATCCCAAACTCAAAGTTATATGTATACAGTTTCATTTTGGGTCATTTTTTATTAGGATGAGCTTCGAATGAGCTACGTCCCTCATTGCAAAGATAGGGCCAACTCCCTAATTAAATGCTGCAGCCTGTGGATAAGCTGGAAACCTTACTGTGACACAATCCTCCTGCTTTTCACCTGCTTTCCTAATACTTATCAACTAATTCATGCCATTCTTCTAATCTTTGTTTGATGTTGAAGACAAAATAAAGTTAAAAGACACCTGCTGGTAGATAGATTTTCCACTGAACATGCTTATACAGGCCTTTAGGAAAACTAGATTCTGGCATCCTAAGAGGATCACATGATTAAGATCTGAAGATTGTGAAGAGAATTGGTTCAGCACCAGTTTCCAATTCTCATTACAATTGTTCTCCTGAGAAATGAGTAATTTTTCACCATTGTTTTCTTAACACGACAGCCTTTGTTGAATTTCAGTGTAGTTTTTTTAGTAATCCTTCTGTCTTTATCCCTTCTCCTTTTCTTCTTCCTTCTAAACCACCCGGTGTATGCCACAGTTGTTTAATTTTTGTTATGGAAATGATTAAAGTTTTATTTTGTTTTGTTTTGTTTCATTTATCTCCCAAGAGTTCTTTAGGGTGATAGTCACTCTGTAAATGAATGTAAAAATGCTTTTGTCACATTAGCCTGCCTGTTAACTGGTAAAATGCTTGTTATTTTACTCTGATGTTACATTCACAACAGGATAACAGTTTTGATCCTGCTATGCAAAAATCTGCATTATAAATTAGAAGGCATATTTCACACTTTTTTCTTATCCTGAGCAGATTTATAATGTAGTCATTAGGTGTTAAGATGAAAAAAATGGAGATAAGTCAACTTTTGAGTTGAATCTCAGCAACGTCTAACCTATCCTGAGAAAATTAAGCCTGACAAACCCCATGCATGAGGCTTAGTGGAAAGCAAAACAACTTGGGCTGAAATCATTTCTTTTTATTATTAAAGAAAAAAAATATTTAGCAAAATAGAGTAATAAGACACTAGCAGATAAGCTGTGGAAATTTCAGAAATATTTTTCAACAGCATCCTAATGCTTCTTAACTCAAAGATAGCATTTTTTTTTTTTTTAAGAATATTTTCTTTTTGTCTTCTTGCATGGTTTCTAAGCAAGTCTAAAATTGCTGAGACAACAACTGATAGAATGCCATTTATATTATTTCTAACAGTGTCAGCGCTGTGAGGCTCCTTTAATTTTCCTGGTATGTAAATCATTGTTATAAACTACGCAATGCAACGATACTAAATCCACAAATATCTGATAAACATGTTTAAAATCCTCGTCTATCGCAGATGGCTTGATTGTGCAACTTTTAAAGAAGCTCTGAACGAGTAACACCTTAAGGAGATTTGCTTCCAGAAGAATATATCATACCAACATACCAAGTGCAATCTGATACGTTACAACAGCAATCATCAATCAACATGACAAGCTCTCACAAGCTAGATAGGCAGAGGTGCCTCGATTGATCCACAAGCAAATTTTGGGATCTTCAAAATGGTGGTCCTCCATGCTCCTTCCCCACTCAGATTGCACCCACCTCTGGCACACACAGTTTGTATATGCCAATGTTTAACCCTTGGAAACGTGCATTTCAGTCTGTGTGACTGTGTGGGGTCTGACCTTTGTCCAGCCAGGACTTCAGTGCTGTAGGAATGGGCTGCTTGCTCCCCCAAATTCACCTGCCGAGCACATCACACAGTGCAGAATGCACAGCCCCCTTAAATGGCACAATCAGATCCCTTCTTCTGCTCTTTGCCCAATATGCAACCCCCAAGACATGACACCACTCCTTCATATTAAATATCAGATCTTGAATCCTTCTCATTTAAAGCAATGCACACGTATCACCTCTTCATGCTCAACAGGAAGGCTGAAAGAGTCATGTGGATCTCAGAAAGGATTTCATTCCAGAAGGAGCTTTCCTTTGGTTGGTAGGCGATCTCCTGAGAATTTACTCCAAGATTACTCTTCCTTCTACAGCATCCTGATTTTATCTTTTCAAGATAAAGGTGCATTCATACAGTAGACTCCCTATTCCAAGTCTGAGACCAGCCACAGAAAACAAAAGAACAATTTATCATCTCGTTTTAGACAAACAAGAATAAGGTGGGTTTTTTTCTTTCTTTTCCACTGTAGGAAAAAACATCTGTGCATGTGTGGCTGTGGGCACTGGGGTGGTTCATACATTGGCCAAGCCCGCAGGTAAATGTGGTGGGCTTGTCTCAGTGGGAAATGACTTATTGCCTCGGTCCTGCCCAGGAACATTTCCCAAATATGTATGTTTTCACAAAAATAACAAGTCTTAGCATCTCCATACAGCTCTTTCTCCTCCATGTGTATGACTCTCCCTATAAAACCCAATGAAAAGACCCCTGATTATTCAGCTGGGACATGGATCAGAGACTATATACCCTCCCTGCAGTGGAACAAGTACATGCAAAACATGTATTTATGCATTAAGTAATAAGAAGGGGAAAAGAAAAGAAAAACAAACAACAAAAAAAAACAATGAAAATAACAAACCAACCTCAAAATCTTTGTAAAATGAACTGATTTACAAACATGTGCTCTCCGTCCTGAATCAAAACTCTCAGCACTCCTTTCTCTCGTCCTTGCAAAATCTTGCCTTACCCATTACGAACTCTAGCCAATTTATTTTTGTAGAAATGGAATTTACAAATTACAAAAATGGTTTGCTTGAGTCATCGCCATTCCTTTGAACTCTGAGGCCTTTTGAATTTGATCCTGACCAGGCTGACCATAAACCATTCTGTTTGGATAATAGAGGAAATGGAAAAGTTTGTCTTTGGTAACCTTACAATAAACTGAAGCTCACTAGATATGAATTACAACAGTAAAAAAGAAAAAAAAAAGAAAAAAAAAGTATGTATATGTATCTGTGTGCATGTCTACTTCATAAATACATGTATATACTCACATAAATACACACGTAACTTCAGGCCGACAGAAGTAAATGAGTGAACAGCATTGGCAACACAAAAATTATATTTGTCAGTTAAAATGAACAAACTTCCTCCATTTGTTCATTATGTTTTTATTGTATTTGTAAAATACTGTTCATTTAGATGAGCATGATAAATAAACAAAACCTATAAATTGTCTATTCATAATTCACTATAATCTATGTTCCAAGCTACGTGGATTAGTCACAACTAATAAAGTTCTGAAGTATTTTTATTTGGATTTTAAAGCTTTGCAATATATTTTTCATAAAATCATTCAAGAGTGAAGAGCTATATACAACTTTATTCAAAAGTCTTAGAACTCATCTGAGCTAAAGGGACAAGCTTTGTTTTCTGTTGTGTCACATTCAAGAGAGCAAAAACAGTGCATTAGGAGCTCAAATTCTGGGCATCAATTGTCCTTGGTGGCCACATTCCTAAATTCAGAAGTCATTCTGCAAACCATGCACCAGAGGACACATTTCAACCCATCTACAGAGCTGCTTCTCTAGAGAGAAGCAAGGAAAGAGCTGGAGGAGCCAAGACAGCATTGCTAAACCCTACCCTGCAAGATCAACTATGAAAAATTCAGCGTGGCATCATTTTTTCAGTACCTATTTCTGAACCTTTCCAGTTCTCCACCTTGCTGCACATAAGTGGAAATTAAATATAACAACAACAAACGGACAACAGCTTCAAAGTTTCCTTGCATCACAAGGCAGGGACTCACGGGCCATTGAAAATTCATCTATTCAAGGCAAAAAAGGCAAACCAAAGGCATGTTCAGAGGCTCTGAGGCAACTCTGGCCCCAGTGCTATTTTTCAGGTTTACCAGCGACCACAAAGTTCCTTGGAGCACCAGGACTGCACATTCAGATAGCCAGTGGCTGCACAACACACTGTAAAATGAATTTCTTCACTCCAAGCTTCTAGAGGTGATGATGGGGACAGAAAAACTGAGTCACAAAAGCCTAGCAAGAAAAGCTGGAACAATGAAACGGCCAAATTGTGTGCACGTGTGTGAAGAAATACACTGATTTTGCTCTTCTGCCATTCATTGGCAAGCAACATCCAAACCCAGCATCCACGTGTGACCACAAGTTTATGAATGAAAATGCATGTGAACTCAGAAGACTGCACAAAAGGAACAGATGATCGATGTCTGAACATCCGCGTAGGGTGTGCATTATTCATTAATTGCCTTTTCATTTGATTATTCACTAAGCACTATTAATTACTACCCTCTTAAAAAAAAAAAAAAAAAAAAAATAAGCTTCAACAATCTAATCAAGAAGAAAGGGGGAGATATCATGTGTCTTAGGAGACCTGTAGCAAGCATGAAGAATCAAGGCTGAATAGGAAACCGTCAAAATGAAAAATATATGAACACCTACAGCTAATGCTGGTGAAGTGTCTAAAAATGACTAAGGCATTCAGAGGAATCAGGGCTGCTTCCTAAATATAAGAAACGTTTACCAGAAAATTGTTCACAATGAGCAACTGAACCAGCTATTCAATAGGGATCCAAGCAATTCTCTGATTCAGAAAACGACGATTTGAGCAAAGTGATAATTGAGGACTGGCAAAGAATATTTTGACAGGGAATATCTGGGAAGGAGCAGAATTGGACATAAACTCACCTAATTCTAAGGATATTTAGCAGCTTAGCTATCCTGAGGTGTCTGTGATGAGAGGGAGATATTTGTTTCTGATACAGAGCAAAGGTAGCTTGCAAAGCATCCAGAGCTGACTGTAATCCCCACTTGAATTAAAGAGGAACGAGTTCTTCACATGACATCTGCTAGACTTCCTGGCATGACAAGGGAAGCCATCGCTATGACTTCCTTCATCACGAGGATTTTCCAAATGGAGACTAAGAGGGAATGACTGGGGAAGCAGGGAAAGGACTGTTATAATTCCAGACTGGTGCTTTTCGCAAACTTCAACTTTGTTTTCAGTTTCTCAGAAAGTTTTCTTCCCAGCGTCTGCACATAACCATAATTCATATCATTCCATAAAACCTCATTTCCAGAAATATACAGTGTTGTTTTTCTTTTTTTCTTTTTTTTAGGCTAACACAAATAAGCCTAACGTGCGTAATGATATGTGATCTAATGAAAAGCAATATTTCTATAGTACAGCATTTGTATTTTCATGCAGACAGTCCTTCTCAGGTAGATAATAATATTTTATGTTGGGAAACAACAACAAGACTTTGCTTAAGTAAAAGAGCCTATAATCTTCTGTAGTTCTGTACAGAAAAGACATTCTACCAAGGAAATTCTTTCTGGCAAGCTAGGCTATGATTAAAGGTAGTCACTTGTACTTGTGATCATTTCCTAACCTTAAGCTTTAACTCTCCTCCAAGTTTAGTTTTTCAGTAACCCAGTAGTTTATGGTTAGGACATATCTTGATAGCAATCCAAAATCTTCCTGAAACACGCAAGTGGCTTGCATTCTCTAGCAGATAATTGAATTCAGATACTAGCTTTCCTGTCAAATCTCTACAAAAATAAAATACATCATAAAAATGTAGAAACAGGGCTCAGATGACCATGACGGACAGACAAAAATAATAGTGTAAAGTTTGCACCATATAAAATCATATCTCCCACCTTGCTAGTCTGCTTAATATTAAAAGGTTGGCAAATATTCTGTACACTTTGAAAGCATTCATGATTTCTTTTTAATTGGCTAGCAATACATTCCTTTCATTGACACACAATGAAAGTCTTCCCTGCAAAGTTATCGTGACAACATACCAGCACAGGCACCAAAATCTTTCCTGTTCATAACCACGTAATGATTTATGAAAGAAACTATTTTACTTGCCTGTCCTTCCCCTTGCACACACACACACACGAAAAACAAAGGAGCACTTGCTTGCAGTCATTACGTCAATAGGATTTTCTACAAAGGCTTCTAGACAGCAGATAAAACCATCTTCGTATAGGACATCAGTGGTATTAAGACATGAGAGTTCCTCAACAGATTTCACATCAAATTCTGATGCTCCTTAGTTAACAAGCAGCTATTGCATATGTCTGGTGCCTCCTCATGCCAGGGAGCTCAGCTTTGCTGTCACTTGCATTACTACAGGACAAATTACTGTTGCTGAGAAAAGTCTCCTGTCTGAAACAGCATGAAGTTGGTGGAAACAGGATTAGGTACAGCTAAGAAGTCCTGGTCCATTCAAAGACAAGCTAAAAATATAATAAAATATGAAAAAAATAAAATACTTGTAGGAAAAAAAAAGGGCATTGGTGGCAGGGGGGTTGAAACTTCTGATCCTTAAATCTCTTCCAACGCAAGCCATTCTATGATCCTGTGATTTAGGAATGCATTATACCCACTTAATCTGATACAGACCTTGTTTGTCATTTGTATACCAATTCCCTTTTTCGTTTTCTTAATTTTTTACCTGCAGTGAATTTCCAGAGCACGTTACAGAAGAGTCAGAGCAGGACTCCTGGCACCTCCTGAACAGAGGGAATCGCCATCAGTCTCTGGTTACTCTCACCATGAAAGAACTGGATGTGTCAGAGCTACTCCACATGCCAAGTACAACAAGAAGAAAAGAAGATGTGAAAATCTTTTTACTATCAGAGCATCCTCTGATACATCAACATGGTAATACTACTAATAATAAAAACATGCCCTTTACAAGAAGGTACAGCTTAAAAATACGAAAAGCCTACAAAACCAACTGTGCTCATACTATTGCATGTTACATACTGACACCACCACAACACATCACACAGACCCACAGTTTCAGCTGTGCCAAGATAAGGCATATTGCATCCCTGCACCATCTCCCCATCCCTCTGCAAAACATGACTTGGTGAGACACTGAAAGGTTCTTCCTTTTCAGTCTGCAAAACAACTAGCACAGCACAGATAGGAGTGGAAATAAATATATACAGGAAGGCTCACTTTCAATAGACTTCATCTGCTGCTCTAAGGTATTACTCAGATGAGTAATTTGTGTTTCACTCACTTGATGATGATTACAGGAATGTACAAAGTGCTTTGTGTGAGTAAAGGAATGAGGCTTTATTACATGAAATGCAAACGTGTTGGAAAACCACCTGCTTGATCACCACTTGGTGCTCTCTTTTCATTCCATCCTTAGAGGAGCTCAACTCCAAAACTGATGTCATTTTTTGTACTTAGCAGCAAAACCCATGGACAGCTGCAGGAGAGGAAATGCTGAAATGCTCTGAAAATGAAGGGCAAAGTAAGTTACAGTGACAAGCCACAAGCAGCTGATGGGTCTGGGGTGCTCCCCGAGGGCACGGGACACTGTGTGCTGTGAAATCTCCTGGTTTCAGTTGGCTTTGTCTGAATCCTGACCTCTGGGTACAGCAATTCTGCCTTTGTTGGTGGAGAAGCACATCAGGCTTTGCTCTATCACAGCTTTTTGTTCATCCCTGTAATTATTCAACATCCCACTACTGGCAAATGCAAACCATTCTGCATCCACTGTACTTCCACTGCTTCTCAATAAATGCAATTTCTATTCCCTAAGGAATAGTGACTGTCTAAACAGTGTCTGCATCATAACATGTTAACAATCAAGAAATTTTCAGCACTAGGTAACAAAAACCCCTCTCTTCTCTTGGAGTGCTTTTCAACCTGATTCAAGGTACTGATACAAAGCATCGATGCAAAAACCTCTGTGACAAAACGAATTCCAACACAGCACCCCTTTTTGCCAGCAAACTCCCCATGGACTTCCTTGCCCTAGAGAGGATGGCAGTGCAGGTACTGGCCCCCCATTTTTGCTGCACGTAATTGCTCCTCAGATGCCCATATCAAACCTCTCCAGAACACAGCCTTTGTCACCATATGGCTCTGTATCTAATGCATCTTCCACTCTTTCATTTCTGTAGAATAATGAGTCTACGATGGATGCTGAATTCTCCCTTTAGTTTGAAAACAAACCACTGCTTGTTGCTGCAAGGGATAATATGCTCCATGCCTACAGTCCGTTACTGCTAGCCGTATAAATAATAATAATAATTTACACACAACTCACACACTTCTTTCAGTATTTCTGCAAGCAATCCAGAGGCGACAGGAACAAATTGATGGAGACAGAAATGGGAGAATCCCACCCTGTCGGAAGATGAATGAGCTGAGCTTGCATGATGTGAACCATGGCTGACAGAAGCAAGAGGGAATCAAAGAGTGAGCAACTTTTGACAACACACGCTTCACAGCTCTGACCACTGAGGATCTACATGATTATCTCCAGACAAAATAACTGTGAGTAAAAGGCTTACATACACTTAAATTAAACACAGCAGGGTTTTAGTAATCTCTGTTTGCATTTTACTTTCTGTTAAGAAGGAAATTGCTTGGACTTGGAACATTTCATTTAATGGCATTTTTAGTTACCTTTTGTACTTCTAATGCCATAGTCTAAATTCATCCCAAATTACCCAAGAAGGCAAAAGAAACTTTTGTCCTTTATTTTTAATTGCAGTAGCTTCCTTACCAATTTTACTAAATTAAATGTGTTTTAAAACATCACCGTATTTGAAACCTAATTATCCCAATCTCTGAATGAAGAATAGCCTACAATACAAACCCCATTTATGTAATTTATTTTGCAAAGGAAAATAAATGGAATGCAGTTGCAGTAATGATATACACGTTTGCAATTCTACCCTGCTTTTTCTCTTCCCCAGAACAACAACTTAGGGAAGCTGCATCTTTTTAAACAAATGCTTTAAAAGCATCTGTGCTGCAGCATTTCTTACATCTCTGTATTGCTCTTAAGACAAGGAAAACTCTGCATAATGCCATGTTCTGTCTAAGTAGCATGAAGGGCTTTTGTTTTGTGCTTTTTTTTTTTTTTAACTATAGCTGATCATGAATGAGGATTATGGCCTGTCACCCACAATAAGTCATGAATGAAGATCATGCCTTGCAATTGTAATGTGTAAAATAAAGAGTGGGAGACGCAGGGCCGAGATGCAGTGGTTGTTGAGTCATTATTCTGCATACCGTTGTGGAGGGAAGTTTAATCTTTTTAGACCACCTAGTCCTGAGATCTTCTTTTTTTTTCTTTTTCTTTTTTTCTTGTTTAAAATAAGCTTCCATTTACTTACTGCATTTTTCAGTTACTTGCTGAGTACCCCACAGTTCCAACTGCACTGCATTCTATCCCAGAAAAGAAGATCTTTCCCAACAGATGGTCCCACTGGTTGAAAACAAGCAAAACGGAGATCCTCACCAAAACAAAGCAAAATAGGGATCAGAACACTATCAGTAGAGAGCACTGGAGCAAGCGAGAAAAGTTACTGGTGTTTTCCATAGAAGAGTTTCTCATCAGTCAATAGAATTCTGCACGAATCTTCTGCATCTAAGACACAAAAAGCATCCCAGAAATTAACCTGAATACTGTTTAAAAATAATAACTAGAAAACAAACAAACAAACAAAAAAACCCACCAATTTCGTTCATATTCAAACTTATTTGCTAGGAAGTTGCCTTCAAGTTCAGTAGTCTGCTTACTGTGAATAAATACTGGGACCTGTGTGGTCAACCAATCCAAAATACTCATTGAAAACAACTTCTACAAATACATTTTGGAAATATGTTCTGCTGTTTTCGGTAGGGTGCTGTTGTTTGCTCTCTGCAAGTGTTCAGATGAGCCCTGACTGCTTTATTGCTTCATTCATACAAATATTTGCAAGACCTTTGAAATTTGGTCCAACTGTTTATTTGCTAAAAAATTCATAAGAGGAAAGACTGTATTTGTTATTCTTCCCTCACTTTCCATCTGAGCTGTTCTCCATTCAAAAACAGTCAAGTATCCTGTTAAGGAATGAATACAATGCCCATGTGATTTTGATGACAAATTGTGTATGATAAACAATGACTAGCAGAAATGATCACTGCGTGAATAAGCCCAACGCTTGTTTGCATAAGCCAGCCAGTAAATATTTAAAAATAATAAAAAGATCCCTAGAAATCAGAATAGCTCTGTGGGCATATCACAATACAAGAAAAAAAAATAAAAAAAATTGTGGAATAATTTATTTGTTGTGGAAAATTTGACCATTCGCATCTCTGAACTTCAAACACAGAAATTAAATGCAACCAATTTATTTCTTTTTATACTTTCCAGTACAGCTGGATATAAGCTAAGCTTCCTTCTATAGGATTCCTTAAAATATTATCAAGATATTTCTCAAATTATATATTTCATACTGATATTTATGTTGGTTCTTAAGAAGCCTGAAACTTCTTTTTTCTCCCTTCTTTTTGCCCCTCTCCCCAAACATTTTTACTTCCTTCTGCTATATTATTAATATTTCTTCTACTTGCTTGCATTGATTTTATCAAAGATCAGGATTTTTAAGATTTTTTTTATATGTATTTGATGGGGGAAAGAAAATAGCATTACAAATATTTAACACATATGGCCAGTGGATAGAAAGAAAATAAATATACCAACTGTGAGGTCTTCCAGCTTTCCTGGTGCTCCTTCATGATCTTAAAACTTACTAATGGTAAAGTGTGACTTTAAAAATAGTCTGCCTACTGGGAAATATGCATTTATTTATGCAGTGCTGAGAATAGCTGAATTTGAAAACATCCTTTCAAGGTTTGTAGACATTTGAGCACATTATTAGGAGCTGTGGCATACCAACACGCAGGTATCACCCAATTTCATTACTACCTGATTAATTAACCTGTTTCAAGTGTGAAAGTTGGCACCTTGTCATTACAATCCATGAGAATAACTAATGAGAAACTATGAAATAATTTGTTCTTCAATTAAAAAAAAAAAAAAGAAGAGGTTTTATCTCATTATTCTGCTTTTCTGTTATCACCTATGCAAAGCCAAGAAGATTTTGTAAAGCTTACTGTCTAAAAAAAAATAAATACAATATGTAACATCTTAGGAAACACTTCACAGGTCTTTAACAAAATGTGGTGCCACCCAACACCAATAGGTAAGCCAAGAAGGTTTCAGCAAAAGCATCCACAGTAGGCATCCATTCATTTAACAGGATTTGTTATTCTTGTTTAGCACATGTAGAGGTTGAGAAAAAAATACATGCCTGAGTGTTGAGAATAACTGATGTGACAAATACAGACCTTGTTCCCTCATAACGAGTTACCTACAAATAAGTAATATCTTTTATTAGTGTGTTCATTTACAGCTATCAGTTTACAAAAGAAGAATCCTCGACTTCAAAAAATGGTTGCTGACAGCAGAGTTTCTTAATTTTTATTAGTTTCGACGTATTTGTCCCTATTGTAAATTTTCAATGTTTAAGTTATATAGAAATGAACGAGTTCACGAAGCTCTGGGGAAACCTGGAACATCTGTCTAGGTAATGCTCCAAGCATGCAGGCCCAGAGTGTTGTTTCATAGAATGATTTCTCAGAAAACCAAGAATTATGCAGTAGCCACTTTACTACTGTGCTTTCAGTATCACTTATCTGCAATACGAATAGGCATAGATATGATTGGTAGAGCAAACCATGGATTCCAAGCAGAAATTCAAACACTTGGGGGATTTGGATGCTAAATTATCTATTGATATCCACGACAATAACTGCTGGGTGGGCAAGTGTGTTCCCCTGAGGAACAGATGCATTACTTAAGACAGAACAGAAGACATCGACAATTCCTCAATTGTTGCATTGGGATGGACTGGAAAAAGTAAGAGATGTCAGGTGGGAGATGTAGGATGTGTGGAAAGAACGAGTACCCATTGAAGATATGGGAGGAATGAGCACTAAGAAGAGGGAGAGGTGGTGGTGATGATCAAAGGAAAAAATTTGAAGCTCCATTTTTAATTAAAAGCACTAGTTATAGGAAAAAAAAAAAGTAGATAAGAATAACATAAGCATAAATTAATCGATACAAAATGGTAAAACGTCTTGAACATGGGTTCATATGTCTTGTGGGTGTCAACAGACAGATTGTTTATGAGGGGAAACTTGGGAACAGATTGAGATTTCCTCCACTCTCCACTGTCTCCATCTTTGGAGATAGCACCATTAACCTGGTGAGAGCTTCACAGGCATGAGGACAAGATGTGGGCTGCCCTACCTGGCACACCCCAAAGGAAGACCCCAGCCTGGTCCCAGTCTCTCCTTCACCACAGTCTCAGGGGAGGAACAGTGAGCTAAGAGGAGAGACGAAGCAGATTTCTGACTCTGTTCCAAAAAATCAGAAGACGCTTTCCCATAACTGGAAACAAAAAGAGGAAGATGAAATGAGGTAGCTGAAAATTTGCCAACATCTTCAGATTTTTGTTGCTGTTTTGGTGGTAGCCAGTGGTGATAGGTGACACATGACTTCCCCAAACCTCTTTTTGAAAATATGAACCCTTGTTTGTGTTTGTTCCAACTGGTGTTTCCAACCAGGGTACTGCAAAGCCCCTATGCCCCATAGACCTGTAGTCAACATTTAAGGACCTGTTTCCCACTGAGCCACATAAATATCTTCACCTACTTTTGGTAGGAATGATAGAGGATATAAACCTTGAAACAAATGCTAGAAGTGGTTGAAAACACCCTATCTGGAAACATGCCCAAAGCACTGACACCAGGCAGCTGCCTACCCAACATTCTCTTCATTTGCTTCTATGCAGATGCACAGGACAGACTCTCAGCATCTACGCAAGAGGATACGGCTTGTTTGGGGAAAGTAGAAACTGAATGCAAGCTTTTGGCTTTGCAAGGAGTATTAAGGGTTTCTTTTCTGGTTTGTTCTGTATTCACAAGGCTGAAAAGCTACCCACCTTCTTCATGCTATAAAGATAGTAGAAATCGTAGGGATTTACTCTTAGTTGAAAAAATAAAAGCAGCAATAATTGAAAAGAAACAAAACAAAAAATCCCACCCTGATCCATTTGCAGCAAAATGTGAAGACAGACAAAAAAATCTCTATCAAAAATTCTTGTAGCTTACTCCTCCCAATGATGCCAAGTGAGAGAGACACCACAGAGGCACTGAAGAAAATTCAGATGCTGCCACTCTTTCATCCCTCCCATACATACATGCGTATGTACTTAAA
This sequence comes from Phasianus colchicus, assembly GCF_987193195.1. Lineage (NCBI taxonomy): Eukaryota > Metazoa > Chordata > Aves > Galliformes > Phasianidae > Phasianus > Phasianus colchicus. The sequence goes on along the minus strand of NC_143442.1, from coordinate 3,077,938 downwards.
GGATGGAGGCACAAACTTTTGTTTCTGAAAACTGGCTTTAGATGATCTCACTTATTTATTAGCACTACTGTTCAATTTATATTTTCACTTGCTATTTATTATGCAAAATAACTTGTTCATATTTTATTCAGCAGAGCGTTTGCTTAGTGTAAAGCTTTATTTGCTGGTCTGTGTGACAGCACTTTGTCTAGTCTGCGGGCAATATAAGATATTCCAGATAGTTCATAATTCTGACTGACTCCAAAGAAGAAAACTGTTAAAAAGACAAAGACTTTCCCAGCATGTAGACAGAATAGATGGCAGCAGGGCCTTCAGTTATACCAAGTTACAAGTTAATTTGGCTTTTGATGGAACGCCTTGCTAGTTTTTAATAGTAAATAAACATTTTTAATGCAACAGCAGACATTACATGATCCTGTGAAACCCTTCTCCTCGGTGTCCAGTCTCTTATCCAGCATTCCACGCTAAGAAGGTTTCTATTTTTCAAAGTTATCTTCTATCTACAGGATGCTTTAAATATAATGCTATTGTATTTCGTTAATTTTCAGGGTGTTTTTTTTTTTTTCTTCCCAATTTTTATTTTATTTTTTAATTACATTTAACACAAAGTGCTTTGGGATGTGTCAATGTGGAAAATGCTACATAAAATAAATATTTCTGATGGGATCCGACAGCCCAATTCACCAGCCTAGATCAGATGAATTCGGAAGGTGCCTTTAGCAATCCATACAATTAAAAGCATTTTCCTTTTTTAGACACAATTCCAGAAAATGGTGAAGCACTGAGCATATGATAGCCATTAAAAGGGGACGCAGAGAGGAATGGTCTAAGAAGGCAAGTCTAGGAAGCAAACTCAACACATTTATTTCAAATAACAAATAATAAGCCAGATTCACAAAGAAACTGTTGGCTCAAGTACATGTACGAAGGAAACATCGTTGGAATAATTCTAGGGGAATGGTCTTCTCTGACAAAACATCCTGAATGAGAAAACTCTCCATCCTAACCTCCCACCCCTCTTTAGGGTAACACTGCATGTGCCCCCTTGTGCTGCTACATTCCTCAGCAAGGGAGAGATCTGCTCTTTCCCCCAGATGAAGGGAACCCACAGACAACCTGAGAGAAGTTCATGTCTCCGTAAAGATACTTCTTTATAAAAGAGGAAAAAAAATAAATAAAATCACCCAAAAATGAAAACGCACAAATATGAATAAAAAATCTTCTTCTCGGGGCAAAGGAAAGTTATCTCAGCAGCATCACTTTTAAAATGGATAAAAACCCTTCTCCGAGCAAGAGACAAATCAGTGGCACCAGCTCTAACAAAGAGAGAAACCTTACTTAGGGCTAAGAGACAGCAGGAGTGGTAGGAGTACCAGCTGGAACAGAGATGCACATCAAAGAAATTAAAGCCCTATGGCTGAAGAAATTACACGGATACCATAAACTAATAATTTTAAATATTAAAAACCCCTTTTCAGGTTGAAGCAAAGCCACACATTTGGAACAGGCAGCCCAAGGTTAGCGAGCACAGCCCCGCCAAACAGGAGACCTTTACCTTGATGCCTCCTAGGTAACAACGCAAATTGTTTAATCCCTACTGGTTAACGACACAGCTTGCTACACGTTTTCCTTCCCCCCGTGCTCTTTAGTTCCTGTTAAAACACATTCGTTAATCGTACAGCAAAGTTGCACAAAATGTTCTGTTTCAGAACAAGGGCTCGCACACAGCCTGTGCTTCGCTCCGCGCTGGTGCAACAGCTTGTGTTTCAGCATGACTCTGGCTTTTCCCTTGCCCTAGACATTAGGATTGATAGAGTTAAATTTAAGGTCTAATTTTCTTTACTAGCAAAACGTATCTCGTTTGCTAGCAGGGCATGCAGTATACTTTTTGTCAACATGGTAATTCAAGGAGAAATTCAGGCTCTCTTTGTTATCAGATTTACAATGCTTTCTTAAAAAGACAGCTTGTGTATACCTCCTGCCTCACTAGAATACTTGCTTGCTTGGTTCCTAACAATGGCTCATTAAATTCAGTCAAACTAGTATGAAACTTACCTTCAAACAGTTTCACTTGCTGAACCCCATTCTCAAAGGATTTTCTAATCTGCAATTTCTATTTTAGACTTTGACCAGGAAATTGGAGAGAAAAGAGCACGCAGCACTTGCTGCAAAAAAACACCAAAACCAAACAAAACTTGATGATACCGTTTCAGAAACAGAATAGATTTATGTCAATCCCATTCTGAAGGCAATCACGCTCACAATATTTATTTTTAAAGCAGAAGCATTTGCCGTCGGTTTTGGCTGTAATTAATTTCATCTTGGAAGAGCAACCCATGGATTTGAGCAAACTTTTCTTTTTTCATTCCCCCTGAAGCCTGGTGCTCTGCTGGTCCGCAAACCCTACACAGCTCATTATTGACCACTCTGAAGTCAAAATGTTTCCCACCTCGCTCCTGCAAAAAGCTGAGATTTCACCAGAGCAGAGGAACACAAGGACACGATTTTCCCCCCATCTCCTACAAAACTGAGTAATTCCGATTTGGAAAGCTTTTTAGGAATCTCTTTATATACGTTTTCTCATTCTTTTTGTTACATAGTACCTTAGTCAGCATTGAAGTTGTGGCCAAAACAGAGATGTACATGTTGTATGAGCTGCTACGGGAGGAAAAGTTTGCAAATGAATTCCAAAAATGATATTAGAGCTTGTTAGGGATGGGAAATTATGTAGGTCCGAATGCGTATCTCTTTTTCCCCTTTTTTTTTTGGAGGAGAAGTGTACATTCCAACAACCTTTTACTGCCTAACACAGTATACGATGAAGAATCTACAAATGATCAGCTCGGCCAACCAAGGCATCTTAATTAAACTGCAACAATAGGGCTGCGGATAGGGCATTGTCTCGCATTAGCTTTTGTTTATGCCTGCCCCTGGAATCCGTGTGCAGAGCTGAGCATGCAAATGTCACTGCACAGCTAAAGTCTTCCACACAACCCTCCTGCCCACCCTCATCCTGCCACTGGGAAGGGTTCACCACTGCTTCCCAGCCAGCAGTCATGTGAGCAGCACGTCGCTGTGCTAATACAAGGTTTATATCCCATGGGTAGCTGAGACCACACGTGTAGTATAGCAAAAGTGCCATCTGGAAGTAATTCCCCGTTATTACTTCTTATCAGGACTGCTGAGGGTTTTTTATTTATCAACTATAAATGAATCATAGGGCAATCTGATGTACGCTCATTAAACTATGAAAACTTATTAGGCGATCCTTTTACTGCTCAAAATAGAAGTCTAATAGAGGTAGGCTAGATCATGCTAACCTACAGCATGAATGTGACATGCAAAAGAAGAAATAGACTGAAATCTGTCTGAGTTATGCCAGGAAATTACATATTCTTCTTAAAGTAAAATAAACACTTGACAAAGCTGTTAATCATCCCTAGTGGAAAGGATTTACAGATTCAATATTAAGATGATGAGCTTCCCACTGATCTTAGGAGCACTATAGTCAAATGAATCAATTTTCCTCTGAAATCATTTAGATAAAAATTACATTCACATTGAAGAATATGAATGGTTTGAATGCTAAAATGTCACTTTAAAAATGTGTCGTCCCTCCAGTGAGCTCCTATTAGTTCTCAGTTAATATTTAGTATATTCTGAATGAAAAATTCAAAGTCGATGCCTTATATGTAAATACGAATATCTGTAATGTACTTTATAGGTTTGCATACGCTTTCCTCCACAGAAACTCTGTTGTGTAAACATACCTAATCTGCAGATCGTGAATTAAAAAATACATACATGTTTAAGACTGATTTCTAAATATCACTTGTAGCCAGACATCGCACATCAAACCACGCTGAAGATCGGCTTCAGAAAAATGAATTTGCACATTAAATAGCAGAAGAATGAAGAATACATATTTATCTTGATTAAGATGATTTCATAAAAGCTCTTGACAATTAGGGATTATTTTTTTTTTTTTTCAGTAATTTGAAACAATCCTTTGGTGAGAAGATATCTGAAAATCTACCTGCAGTTAAATTGTATCTGGAGACTCCATCGCAAAAAAAAAAAAAGACCAATAAATTTAGAAGTAGCCCATTCAAAGAGAAAGGGGGAGAGAGAGAGAGAAAAAGAAAGAACGAGCCAGGGAGATTATAGAATTTAATGATTAAGAATGTGTGCAGTGTAGTATAAGTACATTTGTTTCCTTGGAAACAAACTAGTACTGTTGCACTAAAGAAATTTGTAAGCATTAAAAAATTCTGTAATCAGGCCCCAGGAGAACATATTAAATTTTTTAAAAGGGATAAATATTTGACATTCCTGGCCATTTTCTGACTGTACTTGTTGATGAGGCCTGCTGTCAATGGGTGGTGTTTCTAACGTTGAAGAAATGGATACGATACACCAACCTGCACAGCCAAGAAGGCACTTTTAACCAGCTAATCCATGCAGCAGGATCAACAGCACTGGCATCACGCTGAAAGATTTAGATCTTTTAAGTAGCAAGTATATGGCAAAGGCAGCTCAGCACAAATAAAGGGAGGCTACCGAGCCCGCAATAAAGATTCAAAGGGGGAATTGTTAAGAAAAGGTTCTAAAGACTCTGCCTAAGTTGCCCTTGCTTGCAGAAAGCAGAAGCTGCTCCTGGGGAGAAGACAGAGTAATAACGCTCCTGTTAATGCTGGGTACAAGTTCTAGCTTAATGGGGTTCTTGAGCTGGGTTGAATCAGATAAAATGATGTGGTCAAATCCTGTCAGCCTTCCCCTGTTCCACAACCCTAGACTTGGCCACATCAAGCAACAGAACCAGGAGTACAAAGAAACCACGAGGAGGAGGAGGCTTCTACTTACAAGTTAGAACTAAAATATCCAGAACTTCTCAAGAAATGTTACCTGAATGAGTTGTCCATTTGCAAGTGATAGCAACTAGCAAGAATGTGGTTGGGTGATGATAAATAAAATCTGCTCACATGCTACAGTCTAGAACTACAACAGCGATGTCAGTTGTCTTTGGACTTCATGCAGTTTTTGTGACATTTCAAAATCATTATTCTATCTCATAATAAAGGAACACAGGAAGATGAGAGACCTGTGTGATCGTAACAAAGCAAATTTGCTTCGTGACACCAAAGAAACAGAAAAATATGCAGATCTGGTCTAAAAGAATTAATGCAATGAGTTGATTTAAGCTTATCCCCATTACACATGAGATGGAGAAACGTGGTGGATGAGGGCTTTAGAGTTTTAGGGAGATAGTAACTGCCAGAATGGTTGGTCCCTTGGTTTCTGCTGAGTGGAAACACTAAAGGCATGGGAAGTTACATGGAAGAAAAACATGGCAAGAAGGATTCTTGGTAAACTCCTCCTCAGAAGTAAACCCAGAGATTGCATGCTATGGGAGATTGTGAGATCCTCTTTGATTGCAACAGTCAGCATACTATGTTAATTTCTTTTGCCTCAGTCATTCTCTGCTGCACTCCAGTATTTTCTAGTATTTATAAAGAGCCATTAGGAAGCAAAAGCTTTAATACAATGTGCTTCTATTAGGTTAATTTACAATTGCTGAAAAGTTCTCCTTAGGTCACATTTCAGAAGTGAAAATATGAGTCATATTCTGTCTCATATTTTTGTCAATTGCTAGAAGTCAGTAAACGCTTGGAATGATCAACACAAACTTCAGGTACAAATGCCTATGTTTGGCATAGCTCATTTCATCATGGAATCACACAAAAATTAAGCCTGGGAGACATCTTTGGAGTCAACTGGCCCAAGCTCTGCTCTAAAAAGGGCCAACTCCGAGGTGGTCACTCAAGGCCTCCTGCAACTGAGTTTGGAACATCTCCAAAGATAACCTCTCCTACCAGCTCCACAGGGTTCATCATTCACTAGTCTCAAAGAGAGGAGTTTCAATTTTGATACAACATATTGGTTTTTTTTCTTCATTTGTTTGTTTGCTTTTAGATTCTCGAGCTGATACCTTGATTGGATAGAAAAGAAAGTTAAGTTCATAAGAGCATGCTAGTCTTTCCTGCAGTTAATAGCAGAAAACAAAGCCCTTAGCTCCAGACAGAACTCTGTTCTCAACATTGATCCAAATCAACTCAGCCAATATTCTGCAAGAAAAAAAAAAAGAAATTACAGAAATTACACACTCAGCCATTTGATTTGGATCATGACTAACTCTTCTGCTCTTAGACCACCTTCTACTCCTGCCTGCTTAGACTGAACTCACAGGTAAACCTCTATTGCTTTTGCCAATGGAAATGATAAACCCCTCCTTCTCAAGGACAGGTTCATTTCCCTTCGGGTAATTAAAAATTATCCACAAAGTATACAGTAGACCCTAAATGCTGCTTCTCTCATGTGTATTTGTCCTTTGATGAAACAAATCAGGGACTTAAGTGCCTACTATATGAAATTCCCCGTGATGTCAATTCATGTTGCTTTTAGAAAAAGCACACAGATGCTTTTGAGTTTTTATGACATTATTTGCCTTTTTTTTTTTTTTTTTTTGCAGTTTGGCACTTCCTCCTCTGAATATTTATCTCTCCGCCTAAGCCCTCTGTATGTTGCTTTTCCCAAATTCCTCATTTTTCAGGGTAAATTTGAGACTGAAACCTCTGACTCCTGTGTACTGTAATTATCTATGGGAAAAGTAAAACTGAGCCAGCTCTAGGGAGAGCTTTCCTTTGGATCTCCGCGGGGACCCGAGGGTATTGCTCCTTTGATACTATTTTTTTAAGAATCTTCAAGTCTGTGTGTGTGCAGTGGAAAGTTTATTGTGATATGACCATGTGGTAATAATATATCAAAGTCCAGCATTAAAATATTTCTAAAAACATGAAAAATGGGCTGTTCATAATGCTAAAGAAGGACAAGCAAATTTGCTGACAATGTGGGTAATTTCCTGAAATCAGAGTTCATCTTGTAACAAATCCATGTTCTGTAGGCAACAGAAACAAGCAAAGCATAAATCACTCACTCACATACACTATCTCCTCTGTCCTGATAATCGCATGTTTTTTGGATCACAACAAAGGAAACGGAGCCTTAGAAGAATAATAAGGGCCTGCTCCAATATCCATGGAAAACAATGGAAAGACTCCTGTTGACATGGATGCAAAGCGATGAATATTGCATCTGGGTGTAACACCACAGAGCTCTTAAACAGGGCCTGCAAGTGAGCTTTAGACCAAAGAAACATATAGAAACCACTGAGGCTCCTGCTAGTTATGAGTCTTTTGTTTTCACTCTATACAATGAAAGGACATATGCAAGAACAACGTGCAACACTGGTACAAAAAACGGATGTGTCCATTTTGACAAATTTATATTCTTATATGTGCGAATTATTATCCAGTTTTTATAAATATATACATACATATATGTATATATACACGAGTTTAACTTGGAGCACATGTAGTCCCATTAAATTTGAGAACATACACACTAAAATTATAAGTTACTTTGCAATCTGCATACTTTAATATTTCAGAAATCGTAGTGGGACTATTACGCTTTGAAGGTCATTAAAACTTATTCTACTCTTTGGGCTTTTACAATTGCATATTTCTAAAGTAGCAATTCTGTCTTACCATGTATATGAATTTTAAAACACACCATTTAAATGAAGTCTCGTTTTCTAGTTTGGTACACATCCTGTTTTAAACAGCTCTATAATTTTTCTTTTCTTTTTCCAGCAAGAAAATAACATTTTGGGGGGCTAGGTGATTTCCACCTACTAAATCAAACCTTGGATCCTTGGATTGCATTTCCAAAAAAAAAAAAAAAAAAAAGAAAGAGCCCTTTAACACAGGAAAAGTAAGCCTGGATAGCAAATAAATTAGATACAGACATGAGATAATAGAAAGCGCAGTAATTGGAAGACATGTTTTATTATTACAGGTGGAGATAATGTTGAAAAAAAGTGTGGGAGAATGCCTTGGGCTGGTTTTAAAACCAGTGTAAAAATACAATACCTATATGTCTGCTTTAGCATCTTCTCTTGCAAAGACTTTTTCCCTAGTATTTATTTACTCTTCACATGTAGAAATAGATTTACTGCATTATTTAAATGCGTCAGATACTTATGAGTTAATATGACTACATCTGAATGCGAAGTTGCTCCTTTCCTCGGAGCAATATTTCCTACAGTCCACATAAAAACTTCCACTTCTGTAATCTCCTGCAAAATGCAGTGGTGTCAATAAGAAATTCTCCTATTGACCTACAGAGGGTTAGTAGATTTTCTCTTCTTCCGTGAAATAAAAGAAAAACTCATGCAAAATTTCTGTCCCCACTAAAAATCTTCTTTTGGGTACAAATGATCATGATGATTATTTTTCTGGAGGACCAACATCCTAGCACAGAGAAAAGTCTTGCAGAGGTATTTCCTAAGTTACACTCTTCAGACTGCAAGAGAATTGTGCATTCATAAATCTGCCACTAGCTTTCAGTTTAGAAGGGAATGGCTGTACCAGAATACGTACATATGTTGCACAACACTTTGCTTTGACGAGCTGAATGGCTGTTGACCTGATAACCGACGCAAAAAAGATCTAAAGCACATGCAGTAGGAGAAGTTATGCTGCTTCTTATTTTTAAATTCCAACTGGGAATAACAGTAAGATCCACCAGTATAGACTCCACCATTTTAACCAGCAGAAGTCTTTTAACGTGCATGTTCTAATGTGCAAAAGAAGGGTTAACCATTGCCTACTTGTTGACCTGGGCTCAAGAGAGACTGTCCTCTTTATGGGTGAAAAGAGAGAGATTGATGATCCGTGAAGTAATAACTGTGATTAAAGTAGCTTAAAAATTTGAAAGAGAAAGCAAAATGAAATGCGAATTCTAACCTTTCTGTCTTCTGTGTTTGTACTTCTTATCAGTGGTCATTTGTGGTCAGTTCACTGTACATCCAATAAATTTTTCACAAGAGACATAGGACGCTGTCATAGTGCAGAGTTTTCCAGTAATGAGGTTGGACTGGAAAACCTTTAAAAAGTGGGTATCTGATACAACTTCTACAAAATTCTCTCTCTTATTGAGTATACGCTCTGAAATATTTTCTATGATATGTCCTACTAGTAAATTGCTTTTAGAATATTTCTAAGAATTGAATACAAAAAGCATAAATGCTCTTATGCAGATGAGTATCTGTGTTACCTTTTGTTTGTTTTGTCAGTACTGCCTGAAAATACCGTAAGAGCAGATTTAGTTCAGGTGTTCCTAAGTGTTTTTGCGGTCGTGGCTGGACTCGATCTTTAAGTTCTTTTCCAATCCGACTGATTCTATGACTCATTCATTTTCATGAATTGTAACCAAACTTAAGGTGAACAGCCAGCATCCCACAACACAACTTATTTAAAACTCCAGCTTCTAAGTAATACAAAGGTATGGTGTTTCTGCGAAACTTTGTTAACCTTCAGTATAAGGAAGAAAAAGATTTGGAATAAAAGCTGATGCACAAACAACTAGTGGTTTCTGTTAGCTTACGATTTGGACTTAATTCAGAACTGAGAGAACTAAGAATGTTCTCACTGGAAACCTATCTCTAGATTCCTTATTCAGCCAGCTCAGCAACAGAAACTGAAGCTTTCTTTGCCCACTTATCAGGACATCTTACATTGGATATTGAATAAGAAACTTCAAATGTGAGCCAGATATCCCAAAATCTTAGCTCGCAAACAGCTCAGGAATAAGGATCGCTTGTTCGGCCCAACTGATTGATTGCACAGCATCGACTGACAAAACAAATGTGTGTCAGCCAAAAAAAGGCTGAAGCACTGGGAGGAGAGCTGGGCAGCCAGCTACCCCCTGACTTCAGAGGAAGTAAGCAAATGAAAAGGAGTTGATAATATTGTCTGATCTCTTTCAAAGGGAAAAAAAATGAAATGAGATGCAGATAGCAATCAGTGGAGAGAAAGATTTGTCAGCAAGGAAATGCAGACCACCGTGTCTTTTCCTCCTTCACATCTGACTTCACATCCTCTAGCAACATACCCTCCCTGGAAACCTTGCCAAGTGAAAATACTTAATACCTGTATGGGAACACTGTATCACTGCAGGACAGTAGGAGTCACTGGTATGAACCTCCACGCAGGGCACAAACACTTAAAAATAAATGTGCATAAACGAAATCAGAGCAAGGGATTAAAGAAAAGCTCAAAAGGAGAAGGTTAAGCCAGTTTGGGAAGCCATGGACTACCACTGGCACAGATGTGCTCAGGTTTCATTTTTGTGTTTTGTGCTCAGTAAATGAAATAACTGGCGTTTTCTCAAAGGTTATTTAATCCTCATGAAGTGTTCAATGGGTTTTACAGCCGCTCCCCCAGAAGAGGGCATGGAGGAAGAAAGTCTAATTTGACCATGTTCTTCTCTTTAAACCAGGCATTTCTGGCGACCCTTGGCGACTTCAGCCTTCTCTAGCAGATTTACCCTTCAATTCATCACAAACATTATCAGATCCATCTCTTGAGAAGTAATAGTCACTTTCTCCTAACTACAACATTTTCACTGCACAACATGTGCCTGGTTTTAAAGGGAGAGCCCAGTACATATTATTCATGGGAAATTCCAGGTATTTTGAATAGGTTAGAACCTGTACAAATTACTGTTGTTCAGTCTGTGTTTATGATATTTTATTAATCTTTCCACTATTACTATTAACAATATAAGAGCATTGTTTCTCCAACGCCGCGTTACGTCCTCAGACACCCGTGCTTTGAAGAATTCCCTTTCAAAATTATAAAATATTTAGACAATAAATCATTAGGCGATTTAAAATTAAATCACACTGGTTGTATTTGTGTTCATGAATCAAATGTGACTTTTCTCGCTTTGCACAGGTCTGTGCTGTTTTCAACCTCAACCTTTGCGAATGACATTTTCATTTAGAATCTTATCATTTCATAATTATTACCTTTCAGAACTCCCAGGGAGAGAACAAAAGCTTCCTCTTTGTATTTCCATTGTTACGTTTCTTTGAAGAACAAATTAAATTTCGACCCCAGCCAAAACAAACTTTTAAAGTACAAAATAAATTAGAATTTATGTGAAAAAAATACCAAGCTAGGAAGCTGACTGTGGCCTCTCATGAGCCCAGGTATAGTCTAGATAATTTATTACTGTGTTTTCTTTGTTCGGTCGGCAAGCCAGCCTCAGCCTCATGAAACATGGGAAAAAAATCTCCTTGAATTCGATCTGAATTGCTCTAAAATGATGCCAGGACTCTTGTAATGTTAATAAAGGGTGGGAGGTCATTAATTCCTTCTGGCTGATTATTTACTACCTATCAGATTATCGCTACCTCTGAGTTGTCCGAAGAAGAGATACCTTTTTTTCTTGCCACTGCAAAATGTTCAGCCACACGCTATAAAATTATATCACATTTACTCAGTTGTGACTAATGATGATTCTTGTTATCACTGGTTTCTTTTAATTTCACTCCAGTGGGCAGGCTATTCCCTCTTTTAGGCAAATGTCATGGTTCAGATTCATAGAAAAGCCATGACTGCAATTCACGGCAATGGTAAAATGGAGCAGTGTTTTTTGAGCCTGGAAGGCACTCTTGCTTTTTCAGTGCAATTTCAGTTTTAATTAAGGAACAAACAACCTTTATATTATCTCAGTGTCCTGAGTTTGGCTACGCTCTGCACACCAGGAGAAATACCTCTGCATATCAATGCTGACATCTCACCCCAACCCACCTTGATGATCGCAACATCAAGAGAGGGAGACCAAAGACTGGGGGGGAAAGAAAAAAAAAAAAAAAAGGAAAGAAAAATCAAGCTGGAAGAGGGAGGAGGGGAGAAATCAAGGGACCTGGAGGGAGTTCAACTCTCAGCAAGGGACAGGAGCATAAGTGGCTTCTGGCAGCCCCGTCCGGATGAGGAGACGGGATGGCGGCACTCGAAGCCTGGCAGGGAGAGCAGCACTGATGGGAAGGAGAGGCACTCACCTAATAAAACAGTGGCACCTGGGCAATGTGTTGGCATGCCCGCTCTCTTTCCAAAGGCTTGGGGTTGGGGCTCCTCCAGCATGCAGGAACACTGTACAAGAGACTCACTAATGGACAAGAGGAGGAGTGCGGATGGTGAAGCGGAGGCAGCAGGGCCACACGCACAGCATCTCCGTGCACAAACTGGCCCAACTTTGATTAAAGTGTATAGGATTGTTACATTTTAATACGAGCTGAGCCACCAAGGTTTGCCAAAAGTCCTCCTTTCCAAGTTACAAGGAGCTGCACAGTTCAAAACTATGAGCAAAACAGAAATATATATATATATTTTGTTTGGACCCAAAAAGTAATTTATCAAAAATAAACGTCACAAATCAATTTAATTTCCCCCTGGAGCCTTGCAAAAAGAACCAATATTCATCTGATACATTTCATATAACATCACAGCTATACGTTAACCTTTACGATTTAAGCCGCAGCTTTGCCTAAATGCCCTCTGCCTACACAGAGCAAGTCTGCACAGATGCAAGTCTAGAGTGGGAAGCCCCTGATGCTTGGCCATAACACCACAGCAGAGCTGGCACAGCAAGGGGCACCAAGGCACTAGACCCATACTGGCTTGGAAGGGGGCTTAGCTGCTCATTTACTGAGGTTTCCAGCCACTCCTGCCCACCTCCAGCTGCTGGTTTGCAAATAGCTTGGTCCCAGCCATGCCCTCTCTCAGCCACAGCTGCAGCACCTTGTAGCATCCCTTCCATTCAAACCACCTTGCACTTTCCATGCCTTTTTTAAGTTCCGGATGAAACATCCCCAAATTCTTACCTAACACAGGTTTCATCCACAAACCCAATATTGCTGTGTTACAAACCGTCCCAAACCATGTTAGCCAGGGACATAAACAACTTAATTTTTAATCCTTTCAAGTGATATTACTGTTTCAAGAGTGGAAAGAATAAGATATTCTTCCAGTCATTTGATCTTCTTATTTTGGATATACACTGGATTACTTAGGTTTTCTTCTTAATCCAATTAGCCCTGCTTCTTTCAACCTAGGTACAAATCAATGGAGAGGTCCACGAACAACATATCCCAAGTAAAGAGAGAATCTATTTCACCAGTATAGCTCGCATAGGATGTTAAGCCTGCAGCTCTTCTGTTTTCTGCAATCCTCTCGCAGAGCAACTTTCCCAGAAAGCAAGATGCAAATCTACTGCCACCAACTTTCTGTTTTTCAGAAGCACTAAGAAGTCAGCCACCTGGTATTTTTCTTCAGCGCCTCTACATGCATATGCAAATCCAAAAGCTTAAGTATCTGCCGAACTATTGACCAAGTTTGTCAGGGAAACAGCATCTGAAACAATCTCCTTTAAAAATAATATTCTGCTGCTAAATTCTTCCTTTGAACGCTATTTTTGTCTCAAGGAATATTCACCCTCGCAGTCTGACTGCTTGTTAAGAAAAAAAACAAGAAAAACAGTAAAATCTCCCTGTTGGCCTATGTTCTGGTGCCAGCGTTCAAACACCAGGATCCCAACAGAATCCCAGTGCCTGAAAAACACATCCTTCCCTCTGAAATCTGCCCGCGTTGCGGATGAGAAATTGCCAGTAGAAATTACAACATTTGCCATGACCGAGATGGGGTGGGTTTTTGCATTTGGGCTGAATGAAACCATGGAAAATGTTGTTAGTAACAACTCCAACGTTATATAAAATCACCAAGTGACAGATTTCAAGATTAAAAGGAAATATTAAAAATCCCTTTCAATATTTAAAGCTTACTTAACTAGTAGCACTTCACTTGACACTGACTCGTGTCATTTTCTTTCATTCCTCTTTTGATCCATGCAAAGCGGTTACACGATTGCAAATATCTTATCATGTCACCTTCTCATATGGATATGAGATGAAAGAATATTATCTCAAGCTGAGTGATAAGTCCTGCACCAAACCTACGGGTGGAATCTGCACAATCTGACGCTAAATGGGAGCGTGGAGGCAGCAGCACAGGGAGTTTTTGCTTGATATTCTTTGTGAAGGATGGTTAGGAAGGTCTTATTTTAATAGGTTCTTCAGGGCTACTAATTAACATGAAGATTTTACATCAGGCTAGCTGAGCTTTTTGCCAGTGTACAGGGATCGTTCGTTCGTATTGCTTTTATTTGCATGGTTATGAAGTGGTAAACCATCAATATTGTTTCTCCTCTGATTTTAAACGTGCAAAGGGCATCAAAAGGCCTATTAACGTGAAATAAAATTAGTCCTCATCTGTTTTATTTTAAAGCAACTCCTTCTCCCCCCTTTCCTCCCTCCCCCCCCCCTCCTTTTTTTCCCCCTTTCTTTCTTATTTAGGGAACTCAGTTCCTTTCCCATACTTGGTATGTAGTACATCTTTTTTCTCAGAGTTAATTCTCCAAGTCTGGTCTGTCAGCCAGTATAAACAACACTTGATGAATGAGACTCAAGGTGTTTAGTCACCTGAAGCAGCTGTTTGAAGTAACTCTACACACAGCCTGAGGCCCGTGTTTTCACAGCTGTGGGAACTCTTCAAAAGCTTTCCCTCTTGGCCTGCTTCTTTGCTGTGGCTTTAGACTCTTAGCACAAAATCTGGACAATTTCAAAAGGGCAGAATGAAACTAGAGACAGTAATTTTTGATGATTTTGGGCCAAAAATGGTCTAGAATAAATAAATGAAGTACATTTGAAAGTGCTTTACCTAGGTGGGCTATATATCTAAGAATCGCTCGCTCTTCATGTGCCCATGCACTCACTTAAAAGGGGAGATGTGGGGCTGAATTACTGCTCTCTGTTTACATGGCAGTATTTTCACTTTCTTCTCTGATGCAGCTACATTAAAACTGAACGTTTACAGGCCTGGAAATACACATACCTGAAATAAACTCAGCAAGTTTTTAGAACTTGGAAAGCTCTCCAAACTCATAAATAGACCTGCAGTGATTAGTGATCTGTGCTCCCCACTGGGAAGCTCTGGAGAAACGGCCTCACAGAGGTCGCATGATTTCTTCTCCTGGCTTCGAGTCTGTGCCCTGGTGATATGCCTCAGTGTATCCATGTAAGTAGCCAAAGTAGTGATGAGCCTGAAAAGAAAATAGTAAAAAAAAAAAAAAGAAAACAAAACAACCAAGCAAGGCACTGAGCTGGCCAGGAAACTACAGTTTTGCAAATGCGGGACCCAATCACGCAGCTGGGCTGAAATATTATATGTGGAATGAGGTCATGGATCAGAAAATGAATTTTATTTGGGGGTGGGAGGGGACTGCAAGCCTAAAGCATGATGATGAATTTGCTGGAAAATCCCGAGCGATAAATGGCCAGGTTCTACCTCCCTTGGATGTACAACACTGCTGCCAGAGGATGAGGCTCTTCGAGGAGTCAGACAGATATTGCTCAACACCATGAGTAACGATGGTGCCATTGGAGCAGCCCGAGAAGGTGAGCATCCCACAGAAAACAGGAATGGAAAATAAATCCAGCAAGGCACTGACGTGAGCACCAGAAAGGGATGTTAGTGGATAGATTTAATCCTCGAGGCGATGTCAGGTGGATGTTTGATTCACTGAATAATGCTTTCCACTTCCAAGTTCATCCAAAAAAGGAAATACAGATACATCAAACCTCAACTTTCAAATGTGTCCAACAAAAGGCATCAGCAAGCTTGCCAGAAAGAGAGTAAGGATGGGACAAACTACTCCTGAGACAGTAGAACAAACATGCCCCAGTCTTAGCTGTTTTAACACCACATGCCTCCCACACATTACACCATAAATCGTTCCCTTCTTCCTTCTCATTTTCTCCAGTTTACAAAAAATTCTCATGTTAACAGAAAACGTTTAGTTTAAATTGATCCTCAGCCATCCTTGGCATGTATTACACACACTCACCCTTTTATGTTTTATAGCTTATGTCATTCTGTATTTATCATTTAGTTAAGGCCCTATATTTTTGGCTTGCTTTTGCCCCTTATCAGATGATAAAATGTTCCCTCAGGAGGGAGAGAATTTTTATGAATTATGATGATAGTATAGAAAATAAATCACTTATCGGCACTACAGTCAGGTTATACGTGCAACTGTGTTCTTCGAAAGTTTAGAGCCACTTGAGAAAGAGATGTACAGGAACTGGTGCTGCTCTCAGGAAAGGAAATTCCCCCCAAGTGACCATGCAGGGACAAGAACAGTGGTGCTGCTGGGTCAGAGGCTTGGGACGTAGCCCATGCTGCTCCAGGGCTTCTGCCCAAAGCTGCTTATACCTTCGTGGAGAGTCCTCTCCAGTACATAAAAATACCAGAAGGTGGTGAAGTTCCTAGATACTCTGAGAACATCCCAATATTTATGTTCCCTGAGTAGATAAATGGGACTTAGGAATAAGTAAGTCTACTTCAAGGTCTTTTGCGGTGTTATCAGCATTTGTTTGTCCACAGCTCTCTGGATACCTCTGTTTTGAACTGATACTGATGGATGGCTCCACTATGTCATGGCCATCATATTCATCCTTCTGATGCACTCCCACCCTATCCTCATTTCCAGTCTCTTCCCAAGATGCTTCTTGTCATCTGGAGAAAGGAGACTGTCCTCCTTCTATAAGGTCCCTTTAGCCCATGTGGGGAAAGGACTTTCTGTGCTAGCAGAGATGCAGCAGGGCTGGTCTCTGCAGGGTAGAGGCACACATATCAGTACATGCCAACTAAGTCAAACTCTACTAAGGATCTACTACAGATCTTCACAACAGATAAGCTTACTGCTGACCAGCATAAAACAACTGTTTCCCTACATATAGTTGTACATGATAACTATATGTATACAGGCTTGTTGACTTTCATTTCAGGAAACAAATCAAATAGCAGGAAAAGTCATTAGGAAATTCAAAATGTTTGCTTAGGTTAAACCAGAAAACTAGCTTATAGTACCACAGACTGGAGCGACAGAAAAACACCCCATGAGCAACTAGGGTAATGTTTCAGGTAGGAAATCCAAGACAAAAAAATAGTTTAACTTAAAGGTAAATCCTATTCAAGGAAAAGAGGAGAAATCTTACAGAGCTTTCATGTGAATAGAAAGAAATCTGCATGGGACTGAACCAAAAGAAATAATATAATTTGTCATACAATAATTCATCATCTTTAACCAATATTCAACGTTACTGGATATAGAGGCAACAGTAACTATATATAGGAACGCTATTCTATCTTCCATGATATGAAATTAAAATACAGGAGATGAGACGTTACAGGAAGAACCATCATTAAGAGTTTCTTCCTCTATACATGCATGTAAAAAGTTTTATGGTCCTGCTGAAGATGGGTTCCTTATGAGCGACAGTTTGTAGAGGTCACCTATTGTGTAAATACATAAATGTGAGATTCAGCTGGGAGATGTGCCTACAGGCAGCTCTTCAGGTAGAGTGTAATGACCAGCCTGAGTTTGATAAAAGAAATTCAAGAAGCCCTATCAGTGCCTTCTTTGTAACGGCTCAGTAAAGACAGAGAGACATAAAATGGAAAAGAAAAAAAAGAAAAAAGGGAAAAAAAAAAAAAAAAATTATTGCCTAACTTCTAAAAATATGGTGTAACATTTCAGGCTGAACGTGTACGTATACATATAGAGCGTGGTAGTTTTTGGAGAAACTACAGCACAAGGCTTCTCTTCTCTCTGTCTCTAAAACATTTTCCCAGGTTAAGTACAATTCCCATGACCATCGTAATCATTCATCTGGCTCTCACACTGGATAGTGGTACTGCGCGTTGTATTTGGCTGTGAATACCAGTGCACCCAATGATTTCCTTTTCCATGACATTTCTGAGAAACAAATACTGGATCTGATTCACATCTAGCCACAAATATGAATCAAAACCCAATACAAAATTGGATGCACGCTGGAAATTTGATAACTTGTGAATACGAATTTACTCTTGTAGTTGCTGAGCTGCTATTGGAAATCTGGAGCATGCTTGGAATTACAATTTTTGCTTTCCAAAAACGTGCATACTTTGTTCCTTGCAATCATATTTCTGATGAAGTCAAAGACAGAAATCCCAGTGAAAGAGCTGGGAAGGAAGAACTTTGTTTTAAAGAATTGCACTTGATGGAACCTTTCCTACTTGCTGTCCTTCTAATCCCGTCCTTCTTCTGTACATTCACAGAGACTTGAGAAAAGGGGTTACAACTTTTATAAATTGGAATAAAATGGCCTCTGTTTCCTAACGCTTGCCAAAGCATACAAGGTCAAACTGAAACAGTCACCCACACTGGCCAGTTGCATTTCTTACTTAAACAATAAATTAGTGTCAGAGTTTCCAGTAATTAATTTCTTTACCAATTTACATATTTCGTTCCTTTCATTTTCTTTTTCTTTTTTTTTTTTCTTTCATGTTTTAAAACTGTAATACAGCTAACATCTATTTAAAGCAACCTCTCCTACTCGGTGATTGATGTTAGATACAACAATTACAATGCCAGTACTGGGGATAATTCTTTGCAGATGTTGTCAAATTGCAGGTTAAATGAGGAAAAAAGTTCCTTTCTTCCGGCCACCCACCCTAGCACTCCTGAAATAGGTGCACGGTACTGTATATCCTGTGCTGTAGGTGCAGTAATTCCCCACTCAGTCACTCATCTGGTTTAAATGACTTCCATTTGCCATTTCAAAGGATGACAGAACGCTGTGTTCAGATTGTTTTGCAGGTACGAAAAATGCAGTAACTCTGCTTTGTGTTTTAGCTGGCAAAGAAAAGTGAGCTCGATCTGGCAACGCTATGCTGGTTTTCCCTTTAATATAAATAACATTTGCCATTATGGATTAAAAAAAAAAAGAGAGAGAGAGAGAGAGAGAAAGAAAAAAAGGAGAAAAAAAAGGAAAAAAAGAAAAAAAAAAGAAGAGGTTAGATTGTTTTAACCCTTGGTAAACCTTTCCACTCTGAGACAAAACAGAATCCTTGTCTTCATGTTATAATCATAACAGTATGTTTTTCGTGTTGACAGAAGAAAGATTGAGCATGGGTTCTGCATGGCTGTGTAGTTTGGGGAGAGGTGATGAAACTTCTCCATTACCCAGCTCTTGTAGCAGGAGCCAGGCACAGTCACAGTCCCTGAACGCAGGAGAGGGAAGGTAATGCACCATGAACAGAATATGGAAAAAATCAAGAATGAATTAAAAAAATGGCTCTGCCTGCCTTGGCGTGTAGAGCAGACCAAGGCATCCTAAGGCATAGCACGAAACACCCCAGTGCTGGAGAGTCCCAAAGACATGCTGCAGTGCATGGTGATTGTAAGAGGGGTGGTGGGCTTTCTGGCTGAAAGAAGGCGAACAGGAATAATTTTCAAACAGAAGTTGAAGCACGTGACAGAAGACCAGCCAGGCTCACACTGTAGTTTTGGCCAAGACACTGTTTTGTTGTGTGGCCTTATCCTCTCTGACTCTTCCTTCCACGTCTGATCACCACCACCTAGAACTAATGCACTGAAATTAGCTGTCAGATAGATAGTTCTACAAATACCCAAAGAAAACAGATACTAAGCCACACCAGGACAACACATACATGTGGGCCGTCATGAACAGCCAGATACTTCTTATAGAGCCTCGGTGGATTCCTCCATCATCAAATCCACTCAGTCCTATTTATTTTTTCAACAAACTTCATTCCTACTTTTGTAATAAACTCCTCACAACTGTGTGCAAGGTAACTCCTGCCTGCTATTCCCTGCTGAGGCTCTGCATGCTCCCCCTCCCCTATCTTTAAAGCACTGCGTTTGGACTCTCCCTCGTCCCAGCCACAGGGACAGGCCTTGTGCCCTTGGGGAGCCATCCCCATGGTTTCAGCCCACTGCACTTTATCAGAACCGTACTGCAGATGAGGGGTTGAACATGTGATCCGTGTGCTGAGCTCCAGCGTTTTGGCTTGGGAGAGGAAGGCACAGCTTGCTGATGAAGGCTTGTGGTTTTCCTGTTTGTTGTCTGGGACAAAAAAAAAAAAGAAAAGTGTGTGGAGGTGGGGTGCGAACAGACAGCATGGGGCAAAAAAGAAAAAAAAAGAAAAAAAAAAGAAGCATAAAGAGGTATTCAGACATATTCTTAAGTAACGAGGATGCTCAAGCCTCATTTCTTTAGAGATTGAAAAGAGCTCAGCGTCCCAAAGGTAACAATATCAGAAACCACAATCTGTGAAGCACAGGCCTTGCATCTGAACTGCGTGCTGTGGTTCCGAATGCTGTAAGGAGGCTGCAGCTCTGAAAAACCCAAGGGTTCTGGTCTGCTCCGAAACGAAGCCAAAGAGCCTCTGCGTGTAAGAATGTTTCAAGCTGTCCAGCAATGCTGCTGCCCAGCCAAACAGGCAGTTGCTGTAAAAGGATAAAGAGCTTCCTGCCAGCCTCCTGCACTCCGCTGTGTTTTATTATACACTTTTGCCACACTAAGTGATTTTAAAAACAGAGGGTTTGCTTTCCTGGTAACAGAGGGTGGACGGGATTGTGAAACATGAAGGATGTCTGATTTCTGACTTTGGAAGCGGGTGATGTGCAGGGTCAGTGAGGAATGTGCCCACGGACTGTGTGTCTTCTTTCACTTTGGTTATCCAGAAGCAGCCATTTTTTAGTGCCTTTTTTATAGAAATGCAACTATTAACACGTTACTGATTTTATTCACGGACAAATCAAATGCAACCGTTTGAAATTTGTCAGGATCTACTGAATTAATATGGGACTGAAGGTGACAGTTTCCTGGATCACATCCTTACCAACAACAACATGTGATGTCACCACTAGGGGACAGAGTCCAAAATGGCAGTCCATGGAGTGGCAACATGAATTCCCCATCAGATACAAACATCAAGATGCAGCCTTCAGTGGGTAAAGTGATGTGCATTGTCCTCTGGGACAGGAATTGGGCAATCCTTAATATCCTGATACTCGGACAAACCATCAACTCTGACTGCTAAATCATGACACTGACTACTTTTAGCAACACTGATTTCCTATGGTGATAATTTGGAAGCCTTGACTATGAAAAAACAGAATCTTACCCCCACCGTGCTAAGCCAAAAATGTCATAGTAACCATATAGATGCATACCACATCTTTGTTTAGATCAAGTCATCTGCTCATTCCAATTCATGGCAGAATTTATATCGCTATCTACACATAGATATCAAAAGTTAAAGATATTTTATAGCATTCTGACGTTCAATATATTATGCAGCTTTAAAAGGCTCTGGAAAATGGATGAACTATCTAAGCCGAACAACTTCCCACTTGTTAAAGTACTTCTCAGAGTACAGAGGACTCAGATTTAATATTTAGTCTTGCTTGTTTAAGCACATGCTCAAATGTGGACAGGTTTTTCATATTTTAATCCTGACAGAATAATGCAGTCTCCTCAGAGCCAGCACTAAATGAAAAAACGACAGACATATCTTATTAGGGAAGATAATTTAAGTAATACTTATTTTTAATGCTTCGCTTAAGCAATACAATTTAATGTCTTCAAACACACACAAAACAGTTCTCTTTCCACTGCTGATTTATACTAGGGCTTGCACTGGACAGATTCTTATAAAAATAAGATTTGGAGTTGATTTAAGTCCTTAAGATGATACTGTAAGAGCTCAAGTGTATATCCCTCAAATACAGTGTGATGGATCCTATCTTTATACTGTGTTTTCTTCTTCACAAGTATAATTTCCATTTCCCAGATAGCAACTCAGATAAAATCTCTAAAATAAAAATAAACTTCTACACAAAACTGTTTGAAAAGGATCATTCATCATATGGAATATTCAGAAACCTAGAGAATGATAGTTGATTAATACAAATAATAGAACGTTTCCTAAATAACTTTTGCTCCTGGTAAGCTTCCAAGCAATTAATTCACAAAATATGACTCTCTTCATTGGAAAGGTTATAAAAATTTGTTTGTTGGAGGTAAGAAAGGAAATGTAATTAAAGGCTAAATTCAGTCTCACATTTCATCTTAACTAAAAGAATATGTGTGATTTGGATGTAAGTCACCTAGGCTGGGCACTTCCTTTTTTTGTATGTGTGTGTGTTGTTTTTTTGTTTTAAGGCAGTGCACACTGTCAGCAAATCAAATTATCCAATAGCAGAAGTACATCTGGCCAAGCTGACTATGCCAGGTAACCTTAAATAGAAACTCTGCAGCAGTTGACTGTGTTGCAACACTGGGCTTTGCTGGTAATACTTATCAAAAGTTCCCCTTTGTAGCATTTCTATAAAAAATAAAAAGGGAAGAGGTGAAATGAAAACATAAAGCTTGTTGGGGTTTTTCTGCATTTATAAAAAAAAATCCCTTTGCAGTTGGAAATGCTTACAAAGGCATATATAAAATACAGCAACTCCAGTTATTTTTAACTGCATATGGTCTGCATAAAATGAAGCTATATATCATAGAAGGTATAATGAATGCAAGTTAAAGACCATAGCAATTCAAGCACTTTAGCTAGTCTAGAATTTATAGCATATTCAAGTAATACTTCAATATTTAAAGGACAAACAGAACAAATTTCTCTGGTATTGGTGTAGGAAAAAACATTAAATTGTTTGGTAATTGCTTTAAGAATATGAGCAGCATCCTTACCTCGGATGCACTGCATGCATGACTTTATGTCAGTTCCAACTTTTATTCACACAGAAGTCAGCTTGGTAAGATACACTGTGGGTATTTACACTGTCTGCTTCATTTCAGTTCAAAATCAAGCTCTGGACAATCACTGCCTCACTTTTAAACTGAGACAAAGCGTTCACCTGTATCAAGTAAACCTAAGCTTCATTCTGTCTTCGTTATTTCAGGGAGGTTAGGCATAAAACAAGCTACTATACAATATGAATAAAAAAGGCAAAATCTGGCCCAAAGTGAATTACCATAGGGAAAGAAAAGGATTTATGAAAGAAAGACTGTGCACCAAGAAAGCATGTTTGAACAGCTACGTCAGAACACACATATAATGCATTTGTAAGCTATACCATCTCTATATTTGTGGAGTCTGAGCTGTTGTATCAAATATAGTAGTTCTTTCAATGTAGAAGAAATGTATCAATGTCATACAGTCACCTGCGTCAGTCTCCTTTTACAAAGATCTCCTTATTGTATATAGCTCGTACTCTCTGAACAACAAACAATTATCTTTTTGGTAGATGGATTCAAAGTGGTAAGGCTAAATCCTACAAATAGTTGCACACTGATGCATCTTAGGTTTCACTAACCTTAGTTGCTTTAACCTAAAGCTTGCTGTGTGCTGTGGAAAATAAAATTATGGATCTTTCCTCATTTTCCCAGTTATTTCCCTGCAAATATTCCCTTTTCCCTGAGTAAAACACTAAATATATGTTTGTGCAGAAACAGTCACAACAAGGAGCTTGACCTGTGCTTTGGCCTATCACACCCCAAGATGCATGAGAGAACTTCAGCTAAGGTGAGCTGTAGGGCATGTGCACTCTGAAATAGACTCAGTAACTTCATAACACAGATGGAGAAGTGGCAGAGATGTACTCTGTGCTGCACACCCACACTTAATGGATGGAGCGTTGATAATTCTCTGGCTAACTCAAAGCTTAAAAATAAACGTCTGGGAGAAATCATCTTGATGTTGCAACATATGTCTTTCCAGCATATGCTAAAGAAAAGGTAGGTGAATGAGACTCTTACTAATTTAGGTGTGACCACACTCTGAGATCTTCTGGAGATTACACTGTGTAACATATTTCTCATGCGGTTCATCGCTGAAATTTTATAGAGCAATTAACTAACCCCAATTTAGTGACTACATTCAGATGAGGAAGCGTCTTATGACTATGAATTCAGCACTGGCATTAGTAAATTGGGACTATTAACCCTGTGAAGCCTGGATACACCATGGGTTTGCACACCTCCTCTGACAGAGGCACATCATCTCCCTCCATCTTTCCATTTACCTCTCACATGTTTTAAATCATAATTTGCAAACCATGGGTCCAGTGTTTGTGAAAATAGTGCATTGCTTCCAGAGTGAGACTGGATGTACAGCTGGGTTTGGTTTGCAAATGAATATGGGTAGTACTGGTGAAAGTCTGTGAAAGTCTGTGAAGCATTTCTGACTACGCAAAGGGAATTCAGACTTCAACTGGTGACAGCAGCAAGCTGCCTGACCACAGCAGTGCAAAACACGAGTCAGGGAAGGGGGAATGTTTGACACAAAGATATTTTTGTAGGAAATAAAGGCATTAAATATCTACTGGCTTTGCAGAGGAGGAAAGATCTCTGTCTCCAAAGTCTGATCTGCAGGGCTCCCACGCAGCCAGCTGGGTGCATGTCACATTTATTTACCTTAGATGCGTCTTAGTCACCCTTGCTCGGCGCTGAATTTGGGTGCTCTGAGACTCTGCGAGCTCTGCAGAAGGCCTTCCTCTTTCCTGTACAGGGGGATCTCAAAATCACTGCTATCAGGTGGGATATAAAGTGGGGGAGGATGAGGATGCGTCACAGCAGAACTGATAAAACCAGTTCTGGATCTAGGGGAAACACGTGCAGATAAGGGGAAGAAAATCTCCCACTCCTTTCCCAGCCTTGCTGTAGCAACCTTTTACAACCCCCATCCAGGTCTTCAACACTGCCACAGCAGCCAAGGAGAAGCACAAGAATTGTGCTGAGACCTGGATGGTTCCTGTGCTCCCTGGTGAGTCCTCAGCTGATGAACCCCTTCCCAAGGAGCTGCCAAGAGGAGCCACCTGAACAGGGTCCTGGGGTGACAGTCTCCCAATTCCCAGGTGGTACATCACATCCCCAGGGTATCCCTAACCAGCTTCCAAGCAGATGCAAATCCCAAGGGGAAAAAGCTCCGGGAGATTCAGCACAGTTGCTGACCTGGGGTGTCTGCTCCTCCCAGTGGCGACCATGGCAGATGTCAACCTTATGACAGCACTGGTGCCACCAATTCATTCTAGAGATGCCAGATCTAAAGAAATCTGACTGCACACCCAGCTTTGTCAAACAACCACCAACCAAAGCTTTTACCAGAAATTTTTTTTCCCCTGAGTTTTGAAAAACACTGGTTTGGGTGATGGGTTTTTTTTTGCTGTTTTTTGTTTTTTTGAGGGTTTTTTTGATCATGTTTTTTTTTTTTTTTTTTTTTTTTTTTTTGTGTGTGTGTGTGCTTCTGTTCTCACATGAGTGAAGTGCTGAGTCACAAGAAAGTTTTCCAACCCAGCTCTGCGCCTCTGTGAAGCTCACCGCTCTAAAATCATGTTCATATAAAACATCTGCGTATTTGGGTGCTTCTCCGAGCTCAGTTTGGCATCCAGGCCTCTGGAGAGCTGCCCAGGACAACAAGAAAGCTCTGCTGCATTTACGTGATCTGACCCCACCTCAGTGCTGAGGTGCTGCTCCTGCTCTGCCCCATCCCACCCACAGGAGGATTGGGGTCCCCGATGGACGGCCGATCCTCTTTCAGTCTGGGGCAGGGAGAGAAGGAAGAGTAAACAAACTGGATCTCTTAACTCTTAAGTCTTCTTGCTTCTCTTATTTCTTTCTCCCAAAATCTTATCATGTGAACGCAGCGTAGTTTTTGGGTTTAATAAGAATAATAATGGCTCAGGACGCAGGAAAATGACTCACATGGAAGCTGTCCAGCTCTCCGAGTTGGTTCTAGTCAGGTCACGATGAATCAGATGACCCTTATCTTAGTTTAAGACTGTGAATAAAAGCCTCTCCCCTCCACAACCCGGCCAACTTTTCTTACATTATGCAGCATATCTCCTTACCCTCTCACATTTCCTAGCACTGCAAATCTGCCTATTACCTTTGCTGCAACATTTCCCATGCATACCTCCCTCCTGAGTTTCAGCTCTGAGTAAATCCTCGCCTATGCTCTGTAATTTCCCCTTGTCTTATGCCTTCTTTTTCCTCTTTGCCATCTCTGAGCCTGTTTTATCACTCTTGAATACCACTATATGCATCCCTGTCTGTTGTTACATAAGGCTTACATCCCACCCAAGCCAAAATCGCTTTATTTGCTTTAAAGCCCTCAGTAGAGATATACCTTGAGTTCCTGAGAGATTTCAGTCACGCTGGAAACCAAAGCAGAAAATAGACTCGCTCTTTTTTTTTAATCACATTCGTAGTATAAACTGTGGTAATGCTTTCCAAATCAGAGATAGAAAACTACCTTTCCATCCCCAGCTACACGGCTCATAAAGGGTTGAATTCAAAACTGCAGTTCTTGTCCACCTTGCCCTTCAATAAAAATAATAAATTCCACATTGGTGATCTTTCTATCCCCTTAACAGTGTAGTTGTGGACACCCTGTCCTACATTACAAAGTAATAACTGAAAAAAAAAAAAAAAAGAAAAGAAAAAAAAAGAAAAACACACAAATGCATGCAAAAAAAAACCAACCAGATGAAATGAAAATTAATATTTAGTATAATTAGATGAATAAGAAGTCATCACAAGTTCAGCTCCAGATCAAGATCCAACCTGGCTTAACGAGACAGACTCATTTCTATAACAGAACTGGCTTTTGTTTCACATTTCTGCTTTTTTTTTTTGCTCAGAGGGACACGAGGAGATTGCAGGAAGATGATTAACCTGTGTTACACTTGAGTAAATCCCGATTAAGAAACAGAACAGCAAAAAACATCGGTGAATTCAAGAAGTGATTACACAAGCTCATGGAAAATCAGTCAGAAAATGCAGCCCATCCCCAACCAGCCACAAACTCAGAAAGTCCCTGAGACACAAGTTACCAAAAGCCAGGAAGGCATACCAACGTCCTATTCTTATACAGCTTCCCAAACTAGCCACTGTCAGAGACAGGGTACTGGGCTAGAGGGAATTTTGGTTTGGCCCACAACAGACTTTCTTACATTAGTAGGATTTGCTGAAGACTTCTCGCTAATCCTTAATGAGAGCAGCCCTGCAAAGCCATGCAGACAACCAACTTCTGCTCACTTGCTTTAACCTCACACCCACACCATCTTGCATTCTCTAATGCTCCCTTCTGTTAATCTGCTCCCTGTTTGGAGTCTACAACATGCGCAAGAATACAAGGGAAGAGGACAGCACAGAGCTACGTAGGAAATTACCATCTATCGCTCTACCTGCAGATAGGAATGTGAATAAAACAGCTTTTTCTCTCTGCAGAAACTCCAATTTTCTGCTGCTCAAAATTGCTGGTAGCAGACAATTGAGTTGCAACTATACCAGCATGAAACTGCCATTGCATCACCGGCTCGCAGACGCTGTTACAAAACCGAGGCAAGATGAAGCTCTGGGAGGTTCACGACTGTTTCGACATAACCTGAACAGAGTTAAAAGGAAACCTGGGCTAAGTCTGGACATTTCTGAATCTGACTGCAGACAGCTTGAGAGTCAGTTGTGTCAACCCTGAATGGAGAAAACCCCATCAGCCTTTAGTTGATATACACTGGATGTTTGCTATCAAAGTTCTTCGCTGTATTTTTAGGTTCATTCAGTTCGAAGCAAAAGACAGCTTAGGGGAGACAAGCCTGCATATGTGGAATACAAAAAGATACCAAAAGATACCAAAAAAAAAAACAACAAAAAACCAACCAACAACAACTTGCACGAAGCCTTTGCGAATGCAAACTGCAAGCCATGGTTTGCTGAGTTTAAATCCAACAGTAGTCACTAGTTATCTGCAGTTCTGATAAATATTCATGTATCATATGTTCATATCTGACTGCAGGAAAAGAAAAAGGATTCAGAGAGCTTTGTCTGCCCTATGAGCTTTTTATCTGTGCTCTAGTAACTTCCTTATACTTAGTAAATAGGAACATTGCTTTGTTCAGGCTTTAACACTTTTAATATCCTTGCAGATTCAGCAAACCTTTGTTCTAAAACGCTTTGTGCCCATTAGGGCTTTTGATTATAGATTACACCACCGTTTGATTTATTTATTTTTTTCTCATGGGCAACATATTCTCCTTTCATTGAGCAATATTCAGAAACTTGGAAATCTAACCTGTGTTTTAGTCTCAGGACAGGCACATTCTTATGGTAAAAACCTCCCCAGTTGAACTTGGGATGCATTCAACTCTTGTATGGTTGATACTTGGCCAGGTTAATTATGCAATCACCCCAAGTACAAGAGGACAGCAGGATATGCAAGCATTTTTCAAAGACTTGTTTTTAGTATAGAGACAGCTTTCTGGAATCAAATAAAGAAAATGGAGAACGCCTGTGATTTACAGTGAGCTGGCACTCTGAAAATGCTGGGATTTAAAAGATCAGTAAGGCCAAATTTGCAACCATTTAGAGAATGATTACAGCATGTATCTACATATCCAAGTCAGCTTTAATCAAGCTACCTCGGGTACCAACAGCAGAAAAGCAGTGGCAACAGCAGGCTTCAGTGTGAGCTTTACAAGCCTGTGGGGGACCCTGGGTGTCTTCTTAGGTAACTGGCTCAAACTGAAGTTTGTGCTGATATGGCCACACTGCTCCTGGCCTTCCTGCAAGCTTTCCTGCTGAGGGCAGCAAGGCTGATAGGGTGGAGGATGTAAGGAAGCCCAGTAGAGAAAATAAAATCTTTTTCTTGCAATGGCTTGTTATGATTTGGGGTCTTAATTCTAGTCACACCTGGATGCCATACCCCCATATGTGAAGCCAACAGCTTTTAGAGGTCCGTTCCCATCCATCCCACTGCCATTGGATGGCTCCCATTTCAGCTTGTAAGAAGATGTCACTGAAGAAAACCTCCCTGCAACATCTCATCCCTGCAACAGCGCGTTAAAATGATCCTTTGGTTCTGCCATCATATAGATTTGTATTGTAATATACGGCCCAGTTCGATGGTTTGGATGGCTGTCACAAGGCTGCCATCTAAAATGAGTTTAATGCAAATGGAATGCTAGCTTTCCATATTTGAAAGTCACAAATCCAGAAAGTCAGAAGATTGGGTTTAAAACTGCGGTAGTTCAAGAATCTGATTGGCTGTAATTGTTTTGTTGTACTAGATAGGCAATTTAAGTTTTTTTTCTAGTAAACACATGGGTTGGAAACACACTTTTAAAAGGTCTAAAAGTTCAGATTAACAACCTTACTCCAGCACTTGGGGCTTTGGGGAAAACACCAAATATCACAAGATTTGTGTTAAAATTGCAAAAGTTGCCAGTGCTTCAAAACAGCAAAAAAATTGGCTTAAAACACGAACCGTTTATTAACTCAATCCTAAATTTTCAAGCCAGTTGATGGTTCTGGATGCCTCTAAACAAACTTCAGACACCTCAAAAAGACCTGATTTCTCAGAGGGTGTGTGCTCAGTTATAATAGCATAGGCCAAAACTGTTACGAAAAGAACATGATGATTTTGATTTAACATCAGCCAAAATGTTTGGAAATTATTTTTTTTTTTTATGAACTCCAAGATCTCCTCAGAGATCCTTACAGAAAAACAGTAGGAATTGCTAGCTTTAAACTCACATGTTAACATTTCCCATGGCCCATGTATGCGCATGCGCTCTCTTTCCCCATTCCTTCACCACCAATCTCTGCTGGTCAGAAGATAAAGCCATCCATGTCATCTTCTGCTAATACTAAGAAAGGCAGCAAGAAATGAAAAATCAAGTCCCTGTCATATTCCATCAAGCACGCTGGCTAGATACGGATGTCTCGCCCCCATTTACAATCTGAACCAAAAGATTCGAAGCCAAGAAAGCAGCTGGCACAATAAAAACAGTAAAAGCTCTAGCTGGCACCTCATGCTGACAATGACTAGCCAAATCTCCATGGGGAAAAATGCCAGTATAGATTTCTGTGACAAAAACAACAAAATAGATTTTTGTCAATGTACATAGATTTGACAGGAAGTCAGACAAATCTATCAATAATGAGTGACATATATCTGCAATATTCCCAAACAAAATGGTACATTTGAAGACAAACTGAGAAAATAACTAATTGTGTTACTCACGACACACACTCATCTGGACTTTCTGATCAGAAGACTCCGATCCATTAATACAGGTTAAGCTGCAGTTACTCTAGGAAGAATTTACCAGATACACAGATGTATTCCTCAGTGCTTTAGCAAGCATATTTCAAAACACGAGCGTTTCAGAAAGGAGAAAATTACTTCTGAGGATCTTGCCGTTAAACTGAAGACTTCATGAGAAGGAAATGTGCATTTCCAACTCTAGCACAAATATTTTTTTCCAAAATCTCCATTTCCATACCGAGACATCACTAAAAAGCATATACCTATGAACTGCCATATAGACTTTTCCACGAGCAATCATACATGAGATATAATGAGAACACTGCAAGTGCTCTGCTACCGATGACCAACGTGTGTCAGAAATGACCATTTATTTTACTGCCCAATAAGCATAATGTGTTACATTATCAACGTGGAGAGCCCATGAACCACGGGGCACTGCTTACAGAAAGATCTCAGCTCTGTTAAAAATTTAACTACGAACAGCTGATAAAGCTGAATCTTAGTTGATGAAGATGGATCTAGCATGGTGTTTATGTATTACAAGCCAATTTTCTTTCCATACGTAACATCTTAGTGCATCTTAGTGTGCACTGATGGACTGAGTATTAGTTCTCCAGGCATGCAGATTTTTGCCAGCTTCTGGCCAAACTGGGGATGAATTCTGACTGAGTTACAAAGGTACGATTGGGTTCAGAAGGCACAGTGATTTGCTTAAAGTGAGTGTCTAGCAAGACAGATATGCAAACAGATGGCAAGACCCAGATAGAAAATGCTTTTTAAGTGAAAAGACAGAAATTCATGTAAAAATGTCTTACTCATACAAATTCTATGGAGCCCTGAAAAACATCTGAAGTAGTTGTCATACATAAATGAATTAGATGAGCCAAAGCCATCTTTACTTGGGAGGAATTGTGTCAAACACACTGCCCTGATTTACCATGAAGCGTTTACTACCCCTTATTTCAGTATAAATTAGAGACGTATGAAAGCTACAAAACATGTCCCAGTCATTAAGTCCTAGATGTTTATTCGAAAAGTCAAAAAGCACCAAAGACTTCAGAAGTCCTTTTTCATACACACTGACTCATTGATGGAAAAGACCACATGAGCTGCCATCCTTGTATCCCCTAGAGCCCCCACGTTAACAGCTAAACCCTGGGCAAGGAAGCTCATAGAAGCTCTCGTGGAATTATTTGAGAATATTTTACACTGTCTTGATAATTATGATGTCCATAACCAGAAAATATTTAGTAAGTGTAATAGGATAATATAAGAAAAGCAACAAAAAATGAAGAAAGTGGAATGCAACCTCTATACTGCAAACACTTTAGGGAAAATTAAGAGCCAATGGCTGAGCCATTTCTAAGCAAGTCTGCCTTTTAGTTTGGACCTAAAGGATCAAGCAAAAGAATTAGGAAAGAATCCATCATAGCGTTTAAAATAAGACTCCTCTTCAAGAGAAGACAAAATCTTAGGAGGAACAAGGATAGAACTCAAGCACACATCTATGGAATGTATGAAGGAGAAAGGAACTGGGAGTAGTAAGTCTTAAGCAAAGATCACACCAGTTAACAATTGTTGTAAAATCTTTTCTCTTTTTCTAATGGACAAAAAAAAAGTTGGACAAGTTGGAATCTAGATACTTAATTCCTGCTGATATGAGTGAAATCAGTGAAGTAATACTGTCTAAATATCCCTGACAGTCTTGGCCCATTTATTGAGACTGAATTAATCGCTAACTCTGCTTTAAGAAGACAGGTTTGTCACTCATACCCTGTATGCAAACATGCAATCACAGGCAGAAACAACTGAGTACAGGACCCACAGTGAGACTTCGTGACCCACAGCCCAACCCCAACTGTTCCACTGCCAGGGAGTGAGCAGAAGTATGGATGGCCATGGCAAGGTCAAAGGTACATGGAGTTACTGCAAAAATAAATGTCTTTGAGACCATCCTTTTCTCTAAGCATTTTAAACCCCTTGAATTTTCTTGTGTGTGTGTGTGTGTGGCTTTATCAGAAAAAAATATGAATCTGCAGTTTTGAATACATTCAGTTCTGTAAGGTAATTTCCCCTTCAAAATGAAAAACGGAAAAGAAGTAGGTAATGCTCTAATTTGTTATTAGGAGTAATTACTGTCTGGCCTCGAGGGGTTACTTCTACATTGGTTTTAACAAGAAACCCATTTAACATATATTTATCTTTGTAAATTGTCCTGAATGATCAGCAAATACCTAATCATCTACAAAAAGCTGTTTAAAACATCCTCACCCTGATAACAGGAAATTATAACCTATGAGACCAAAGAAGCTGAAGTGGTGGTTTACATGGTGATAGGCATTTACAAAGAGGCAAGTAGTAGGCATGTTCATGTGTTTTCTTTGAATCCTTTTCTTTGGTTATTAACACATCAGGAATGACTCTACTGTGTTCTTCCCATAGCTGTGCATGGCAAAGATAGAATAGAACCTGTAGCTAAAGTCTCCTTGGGTCCTTGAGAGAAGGTGAATTCCTGAGCTGAACTGTCTGTGCAAAACTCAGTTGATTTGGAAGTTCAGAGGAATCCAGGCCAGGTTTAGACCTTATGGGAGGCTCATAAAGGCAACAGATAAGCAAAATGCTGCAAATGAAGAGAAAATCTCCATATCTGAAGAGCAAGGGACTCAAAACCTCTTCATGCTCCATCAACTCACAAACTGCGTTTATTCTCTACTGAAGGTCTTGTAGCATGGCTTGAGATAAAAACCTAAACTAAAATTGAACCTCACAGCTTTGGTTTGATATATAAAACAGATGTGAATGCCACATCATTGCTCTGCCCTCCTTTCTCTGCTCAGATGACCAGATGGGGGAACGAAAAATACAACAGATCTTCCCTAGGCACTGCATAGCTCAAGGGAGTGGTGATGGGACACAAGCCCTTCAGCCCTAAATCAACTACTGGGAATTGACTCAGGTTGTTAGTAACTGAGTTTTTCATTTGGCTGCATAAAATACATAAAGTATATTCACTCTTGCAACTAATGCCATTTTTGCATGGATAGATGAGAAGCCCAGGAGACTATGAGACCTTCCTACCTTTGCACTACTGACTTTGAATCTAAGGAAACCAAAACCTAGAAGAAAAATGTGGAAGCAATTTGTATCACCTGTATATAGTTTAAAATGCCCACTTTGGGTGAAACAATCTCAAAAGTTTCTCGAAAAACCCTTCCAAGTCAAACAAGCAAATCAAGGTTTTCTACTACAAAAAGCCTCAGATGAGCAGGTCTAGGAGATTGCGTTGTGAAAATTTCAGCAAATCTGCTCCCAGGGCACACCAGTAACCAGGAGCCGGTGTTTCTTTTTCTGTAACAAAGGTAAATATAATTTTATACGAACATAATTTTAGCTTTCATGAGGCTTAAGAGATCCCTTAACTCCACACTAACTCATACAGAAATGGTAATGAACCAATAAATATGCAAGTGAAGGTAATATTCAATATTCACCAACGTCTAACTATAATTACCAGCAACATGAGGCTAAGCTGACCATGGATGCAAAAATATAAAATATTTTAAATGGCTGAAAATTTGAAGGGAAGCGTTCCCATGATATTTATCAACAAATACCAGGCATTTCTTTAAGCACCATGTTGCATTTTTTTTCTTTCCAGACCCAGATCACAACCACAAAAGGGCTCAAGCATGCGATAATTTGTAAAAGAAACAGGAAAAAGTTTTCAAAACAGCTATAAACCTCAGAGGAGTTTGGTACGAAGAATGAAAAAGTGAAAAGAAAACTGGGATGAGAAGGAAAAAATAAGGGAAGGGGAGAGGAAAGAGAAAAGGAGAAAGAAGGAGAAGGGGAAGGGGAAAAAAACACGTCTAGTTCTTATTTTAACTGATTTAACTGTCCCTGGTTCTTTGACACTCAGCGGCCAGAGGTTTTCATCCCATGAAACAAAAAAAGGAAATCAACCAACCAACCGATCAAGAAAAAATCCAAGTGCAAAAGCCTCCAAATGAAAGTAAGTTCTGGGTGTAGTTAGGTCACACAGAACTGCAAAGGGTAAATTCTTTTTACTGTTACAGATTTATTCCAATCTCAAGTCTCCAAGTTGTCCTTTATCACACAATTAGGAAGTTCTAGCTAAGTGGAATGCAGAGGGGAATCTGCACATCAGTCACACAACTGCCTTAAGGACCACGAGCAATAGATAACATTTTTTAGTTGGACAGATGTAAAGGTATTCTTGATGGAAAGACACGAAAATGTTTGCATTTGTTTGGGACGGAGTCACGGCTAGATGGACATTGCTAAGACCTCATGAATGGAGGAGATTGCCTCGAGTGAAGGAGAGGTGGAAGCATTGCCAGTAAGGGAATATACTAGCAGGCAACATAAGAAGTGGACACGATCATAAATGCCTTTTCCACTGAAACCAGAATTTCCCAGAACCTTTCACAGCACTACTGCAAGAATAAATATATTAAAGACTGCGTTGTGGTGAAGTTGGTCACCCAAGCCCTTTGGTGTGTTTGCAGTATGTTTGGGTTAACTCCTGTATGTCTCAAGAAAGCAAAAAGGAATTGTCAGAAATCTGCTGAATGGTGGGTTTTTGTTTGTTTTCTAAAAAATAAGAGTCCTATTTTGGGACAGGTGACTAGTTGATTAGAATCCTACCATTTCCACAGCCACTACTAATCAGGGACTAAGAAAAGATGGCATCCCTGAAGCAGAGTAACTGAACTCCATGCCCAGACTCAAGGTCTATTTCAGGGTTCATCCTCCAGTACCATGCCAGCATCACACAGTCTGTAAATCAACTGTTCATGCGTGGCAATTTATTTTAAAGGATTTATAACAAGGCTTGCTTTCATACTGCGAGACTTGCTTGAACTACAGAAATGACATTCCCAGCTTTTATTTATTTCTTTACTCACCAGACCCTTACCATTATTCCACTGCAGCTTTTTGGCGTATGAATTTATGGCACTGTCTAAAACTCTAATACTTCTCTTTGAATATACTTGTGGATGTTTCTGATCTCACTTTAATTGGCCATGCTTTAGGCTCACATAAAATATTAACATCTGAGCCAATGAAAGTCAGTGCCCAAAGCTCAGAGGGTTCTAAAATTAATATAACCTTGTTTCTTGCTCACAGAAGCCCACAAAAGATCAATTCCTGAATATATTTTTTTCAGTATCTGATAGCTCATTTTATCTGGGCAAAACACGCCTTTTTCATGACCTTCTGGGCATGGTGGGATGCACACATATTGTTTGTAGAGTTGAAATAAGGACAGACTGAAGCTTTTGATATAAAGATTATTCAGGGAGAGTTTGTTTATTCCTTCAGTTGACTTATTCTTAGATACACAAACCTAAAGATTTTCACATCTCAGAAAACAAAAAGTCTACTGCTATTTTAAAAGTTAAATAATGTTGATATAACTCACTTATTGACCTGGCTCCCCTCAGCAAGGAGGTCTATACTGCACTCTGTGCACATCATCCCCATCACCTCCCAGCATAGTCACGTATTTATTTAAGTAGATATAATTTTTATTTATAAAAGCTTTTTATTAGTCCCAAACTTACTGAATCATAAAAATAGGACTGCTGTTGAATTTAATAAACCAGCTCACACTTGCATCTGCCTCGAAACACGGAGGCGCTTGCGCTATGCCCTAACAGTGATCACAGAATCACAGGGTCAATCGTAGCTTCTATCCTCTTGGGGACACCAAGTCTAGCAAGGAGGTTCTTCACAGGGCTCTGAGAAAGAGTCAAGTCCTCTTAAGCCTCCTTGCCTCTGTGTTCAGCTCCTATTCCTTCTCCAACCCTCATCATGGCAAATGAGCTATTAGCATTGCAAAGCCCAAACACGACCTAAATCACTGTGATGCTCTGTATTATCTTGGCCTGTTTAATATTCTCTAATTCAGCAGGGTAGCTGTTTCTCCACCCTCCTTATCAATTCTTTAGGGTGGCTTCATTCACCACAATTGGGATGTCCAGGCCACCCACTGTGGTGAAGGTGGTTACCGGGTCACGCAAAGTTGTGAAGTTCAATTTTGTCTTAATTAGACTCAATTTTAGCTTTACTGCTTCAATACTTTCTTTTCTGCAAAGGAGAAAAGATATTTCTCTAACAACGCGCTCTTTATAAGGAGAATGACCCAGATACTATAAATTAGGTGTGACTTATTTCCAGTGAAATCAGCCTTGCTTTTCATTTTCCCGAAGTAGTGTCTAAACAAACAACAACTTGCAGATAGTGGTGGATTCCTCCATCATACGCACCGTTTCCGAGCAGAATAGAACAAATTTCAACATTCAGAGTTAGAGGTGTTTCTCCCACACGAAAATGGGATCACTGCCAAAACAGCCTCCATAAAAACTGAGCTCAGAGAGGTCAGGAACTCTACTTATGTCAATTTCTGAGCTCTTGTGAAACAGAGATGCACAATGTGATCAGAAACACCTCGGTTCCTAACCATATCACTGTGTCCATCCTCTTTACTAATGGAGTAGCAGAAACAAACCTATTCTTTATATTTTCTCAAAACGTGCCTCCATAGTTTTGTTTTTCATAAAAAGAAAGAGTGGCCAGGAAAGTAAAACAGGATCAATTTTAACTGTAATAGGAGTGAACAGTTAGTAATGTTTTCATTACTATTTTTATTTTTTCCTACCTAAAACTTCAAAAAGAAAAGTTTTACTCTGGGAAAAATATTCAAAACACGAAAATATTCATCATCTTAACTTCTGCTATCTGTCTGATAGCATCATCTTAACGTCTGCTATCTGTCTCTCTTGTCCCCCCATACCACAAAGAATACAAAATAAACAAAAAAAATTCAGCTCTGACACTTCCACAGACCTTAGAAGCTCCTTCATTTGACACAAAGTTCTCAGCTGGTTTTATGATGGCTCCAGTGGATAGATAAGCTGGGAGCTGGGAAACAGAATCCAAGTCAGGAATTTATGGGAAAGCATGTGGAGCAGATGGTGGAGGAATGAGAGGAAGGGAGCCACAGCTGAGACAGAGTAAGTGTTGAGACTGTGTCAGATGGGAGAAGGAGGAAAATTATGCTGATCTAGAAATGTACAGTGGAACTCTTCAATATCAATTTAGTAAATACCTAGGCAAAGATCTCTCTCTCTCAGGTACTTTTGAGCTTCCATCTCCACAATACACGTGCAATTTGCATTTTAATCCTCTCCATACCCCTTAACAAGAGTAAATCACCATGACTGGCCTTCTGGCATCTTCTGCCTCAGTGCCCCAGGCTTCAGGTCAGCTGCCATCCAGCTCTCCCTAATAATTCAGCTTTCCATAGATACAAAATTCCCATTAGGATGGTTTGAACTTCAGTTTTCAGAGAAATTTTCACTGTTTTACATTTAAAAACAAATAACTACAGTCCATATGACAGAAATAACCTCAAAATATATTTGTAATGGCAGTCATTTTTAAATATGGTTACATGAAATTAGTTTCCCTCACAATTTATCTGCTCCCCAAAGCACTTTTCTCTTTGTGCACACAAGAGAAGAAGAAAAAAAAAAACTTTTTTTTTTTTTTTAACAAATTTGATTTTCATGAATGTATTTCATTTTCAGCACACGCATCACAACCTGACCTGGCAGTGCAGATATTCAACCTTTGAAAAGAGATGGAAAAAAAATAAACAACAACAAAAATAAACAGCAGGCTCTTGTTGCCTGTATTTTCAAACTACATCTGATTTTCTCTTTGCTGTTTTGCAGGCGGTCTCTAAGCCTGCTTTCAGTGAAAGCATTTCCTTTTAAAGAATGTCACACGTCCTTGCATGAGCCGGGGGAGAGAAATACAGGTAGCCTCCTCACCACCAGATAGAGGACCCTTGGTAAGATGAAACAGCCTAAGAGATGCTCCATTTTTCCCAGGGGAAGCAGTCCTTGCCTTCTCTTTGCCCTCCAATCAGTTATACTGAGGATACACCATCCTGCAGCTCCATCCTCCCACAGGACTGGTCACTGATACCAGCTCCCCTTTCCTACACTTTCCACCCAAGCCTGGTGCCAAACAATGGGCAAAGATGAGCCACAACCAGTCTGCTGGCAGCAAAGTGTTCCTCAGGGCTGGGTACAGACTTCCTCACACTATTTCAAGACTGAGCAAAGCACCTTGGCATACTCCAGCAGAAGCAAAAGGTATCACAGCCATCAATAACACCACGGCCTTTGCTATTAAGCAGCAGAGCAAAGTGATAGAGGCTGTCCTCATTTCCAGCCGCAGGCTCTCCGTTATTACCTACCTACACCTCTTGACAGATTTAAAAACATAAAACAACCCTAAAATCAGAAGAAACTGCCTCACCTGTAATAAACCAGTTGCTAAAATCATTTCTGTTTTCAGAGTCATCAGAACCAGAGAGATTTAAAGCAACAAAACAAAAAGAAATGAAGCGATGAGTTGAGTTGATCCCAGTCTGAGGACTGGAGGTGACATCATCTCCATACCCCACACAGATTGTTAGATGGGAGCTGTCACACACGAAGGGCCAGACACCATTGTCACTCAGGACACTACCAGTCATTCCTCATGATACAACATGATCTGAGAATATCAGGGAGGACTACTAGAACTGCAATTGCCATTTACGCTCCAGGTCCCAATCATAATAATTAAAAAAAGAAGAAAAAAAAAAAAGACAGTTTCAAAGGGACGAACTAGCAAGTGACACACTTGAAAAAGCTGGAAGAGCTGATATGAACAGCAGTGTGTTTTTAAATAACATCTTCCAACTTTTGAGGTCTGAGCTAGAAAACTTCGAAGAGAAATTTCCATTTCCGCCTGCTCTCTGCCTTGCCATTTCAGTGCTTCAATTTCAGAGCCCAGACAAAAGACAGAAATTTAAAAGTTTATGAAAAAATAGCAAGATCAGGATGAAAAAAAGTCCACATCAAAACCCCCTTATAAATATTAATGAAACATTCTAAATGCCTAAAAATTAGTTTGCATTTTGGGCAGAGTTTTTGCTTGCTTCTTCATATGTGTGTGTAAGCCAGTAATGTCCATCCCTTGTGCAGTTTTGTAGTTTTCAGCCCTAAAAGAGCCTTCCTCTTGCCCACACCTTGCCATCCTTGGAGCCTATGTCAGCATACTCATGTGTGCAACCCTAGAGGGAGAATGAGAAATAATGGTGCAAGGGTGCAGGGTGAGGGGAGGGCTGCTGTTGGCAGCCAAGCAAAGTCAAGACTTAAAGTGCTTGCCTTGGAAAAAGCACCTCTGAAAAGGTTAGGAGTAACAGTTCACTGAGGGGTATTAATTCAACCCACAAACAGCATCCGGGTTTCAAAGAGCATCAGTATATGTAATGGCACCATGGATGGGGATCACCTGTTAAAGACATTGTCAGCATGAGGCGAGTGTACAATTCACCATGGATTGACCCAGATGAAAAGGAGACACAAAGTTATGTATTAGAGGAGTAAAAGGCTGGAACAACAAAAAGCAGAAGGTTTTAGGTTCGTTAGTTTTAAGGCAGGTTTTGTTAAATGTACAAAAAAGATTACAACAGGCTGTTGAAGCAGTGGCTTTAAGATATTTTTTATGTCTGTTTCCAAGATATGTTCAATACCAATCTAAAGAAAAGTATTGCTTTTTTTTTTGCTCTCCTCTTCCACTCTGCTTCCATTAACTGTGATATTTCTCCTTATGTCTTAGTTTAGAATTTGTGTGGTTGGAGAAGAGTCATCAACTTATCTATTTATATTTACCAGTATCCATCTATAGGGGGTCCTATACATAATTTAAATATAGCAATAGCTGTAATGGCTTTTTAAATGGGAACACAGAATCTTCAAGACCAAACACTCTACAGCAGAAGAACGTGCCCAGTCTTAAGCAATAGCTACTTCAGCTCTGCAGGTATGCTGCCAAATGAAAATGGGAATAAAGTGTAAGGGATTTCAAGAGAGAGAGTGAGGCCATAAGGAAATCCACTTCAAACTCTACAGAAACCATGGCAGACAGGAGGAAGATAAAGATGGGAGGTAAGAAATTAAAATGGAAAAAATGGGAAAATGAAAGAAAAACGCTTTTCCATCATCTCTGCCATTTATAGAACTCATAGAATCATCACCAAGGTTGGAAAAGACCTACGAGATCATCCAGTCCAACCATC
This sequence comes from Phasianus colchicus, assembly GCF_987193195.1. Classification (NCBI taxonomy): domain Eukaryota; kingdom Metazoa; phylum Chordata; class Aves; order Galliformes; family Phasianidae; genus Phasianus; species Phasianus colchicus. The sequence goes on along the minus strand of NC_143442.1, from coordinate 3,037,843 downwards.
CACCTATCACCAACAGTTAAAATGAATGATAACATTCTCCAAAATTACTTATATTGGAGCATCTAATCCACTTCTCTGAAGAGAGCGTGAGCTGATATTTCTGTTCCTATAGCAGATTCAAAAGAGTACTGAAGACCTACCAAAAACCTTGAGGTGTTTGTCGCTGTCATCACTTTATTCATTTTACATTGCAGAACACAGCTACTTCTACAGATACACACTTCAACCCTTCTCTTAACGCTTCATAGGCCAACTGCTTGCACCAGAATTGAAATCAGAGGGATGAGTGGCGTATTTCCTATTCACATTATTGTACCATAAATGATCAACAAGTTTCAACCGACTTAAAAATCAGACAGCCATTTTTCAAGCCATTACATTAGAAAACAGCACATATCGCGTACCTTACATTTAACAAACCAAGCGATTTTAATAATTTATTTCCCAGAAGAGTTTTATGACCCTGGGGATAACAAATTTAGCTAATTATTAGCACGCTTAAGTACAGGCATAAATTATTATTATTTTTTTTTTTATATTTCAGTCAGTATCCTCATCAACATACCAGTGCTAAGATTCAGCTCAAGCACTCGGCGTGACTTGAAAGCACTGGGGCTGTTGAAACACTTCATAGCAGTCATAGCACAATACAGTAACGGCAATAATCATACTCTTAATTGTATCCATCTGAGTTATAGTAAAACACACTACAGTTCCCATCAGCAGCACTGAACTGTTCTGAGCTATTAATGTCAAATTCCACAGCAGTGTATTTTGGGGGGCTTGGAACTTTGTCTGCATGTATCATTGTTATGTGTTTACCAGCAAGTACATAATGAAGGGCCTGAGAGTTTTAAAAACTAGCTTTTGCCATTACTGAGATCGTCTGGATGATGTTTAACAGTCACTGTTAAAATCCTTCCAGTGTCAAAAATTATAGCTAATGTTAAATAAGAAAGCACATAGTTTTACAAGCTCCCAAGTACCCTGCCTTTAAAAGTCCCCATATGTCTCAGCAAGATGAGTAATTGTCCATCAGCCTATGGTTCATTAGGGACCAGAAATCAATTGAGTGGGAGGGTTTGTCATAGCAGGTTATACAAACCTTGGCTGTGCTGGATTCCTGATGAATAGACTAGTCGGGAAAGAGAAACTTTTATCTGATGGCTCCAAGGTAGTTAGGCTACTGACAACTCTGTAGCATAAGGCTAATTGGGCCGGTAAGGAACAGAGGTAGAGGACAAGGTCCAAGCCGAGAATCAAATGCTCCTTTGGAGCTTCAGGGCCAGCAGAAATCTTGTCTGGGAGGATGACCTACTGTGTAAATGAAAGGCGCACAAAAATTAACCAAGTAGAGAAATGCTCCTTAGACAAAAAATATATTTTATAGCTGCGGTTAAAAGTGTGCTGCTGTAAACAGCGGCTGTGCTTGTTGCAGGCTAGTTTCAGCTCGGATTTTATCACCTATTAAAATTAAAATTATTTTGGCTGAATTCTTTCTCTACATGGATGATGATTCCTCTCACGTTCTCCCCCCACAGCTCCACTGATTTGGAAAGATTACAAATTCTTAAAATGATATGACTTCTTTTCCAGGAATCACAGATCCTTCCCATTACCTCCCTACAAGCAAGCTTTTACTGCAGTCGTGCAAAGTGTGAGAAAAGTTCAGCATCCATTTTACTGCTCTGTTACGTACAAAGGAGTCGTGATACAGGCAAATGTTATAAAAAGCAAACAATTAAGAAGGACATTTTGGGGAGAGCAGTGATCTTCACCAACAGATGAGCTCTCTTCCTGGTGCCGAAAATACTTGATTTATACTCTTTCAGCAAAATGAATAGGGCGAACTAAAGTGTCTACATCTGCTCAAGACTGCATGGCTTTAATCACTGCTAGCCTCAGTGGTCTGCATATGCTTACAGAAATTCTTACAATGAGATGAATAAATACATGAAAGCATTTGCCCGCATGACGGCACAAAGCAGAGGTTCTGAATAATGATGGATGAACCTCGAAGGAGATCATAGGTTCCATTTAGCTGAGCACTTGCACATTACGCTAAGAGCCCTAAACTACGGAAACCACTTAAGCCTACAGAAGTGGGCTGCCAATGGACACAAGGACTACATCTCCACTGCTTTTGTCTTAGAACAACATGGCACCAACTTTTCCCTTCATGTCACAAGTCTAGCTATACCAGGATTTTGTAAACTGCCTCCAAACAGGAAGAAAAAAAAAATTCATTAAGGAGATTGGCAGAAGCTCGTGTCAGTTATTAGTGAATTGATCAACCTATCGTTCACAATCTAAGCAGAGCAGAATGACAAATATTTCTAAGTTCAACTGTTGATGTATTTGCACACAGAGAATTCTAAGGGACATGACTTGTACCCAAGTTCCCCACCTTGTTGCAATCACTGTGAATCAATAGGACTATTGCCTCCATGCTATCACTACACAACATTGATTTCCAATATTACTACAACGATGGAGTAAGTGGAATCACCAAGTGTAAAGCTCGCAGAAGTTATCAGAACTTTTTCTCTGAACATAAAAGTCTTCTAAGGTCTTTTGTTGTTGTTGTTGTTGTTGTTGTTAAGAGTTCCCAGGTGAACACAAACCCAATGATTCGTAACTATTCCAAAAAAAATTATATTATAATGTGTGTCATTTACGATTCTGAGGTTGCAAGTATCTTGTTTCCATCTGGGATGCAGCCAGGGACTTGTTTACAATTGCTCCATTTCTCTGAGCTGACACTCCAGGCATGCAGCATCTTTTTACTTTCTTTCTATGAAAAATATTACTCGATTTGATCATGTGAAAGATACTACAGCATTCTTATTTGTAGGAGTAAATCTACTGATTGCATCCAAACACCTGAATATCAACAAAGCCTCCCCACAATTACAGCAAGCTCCAGATTTTGCTTTACAGGGGCTGGATTTGCATTACCAAAGCATCTACAAGAGTAGGTAGACTTCTAGACCTTGTGTAGACAGCTGTGATGACAAGAAATGAATCACATATGCTGTTCTTTAAGTCATTACTCAGATTTTCCTTCTCTTGTTCCTCACTTAAGTAGAAGAACAAAAACAAAAATAAACCTAATAGTACTAGAAGTGCTACTCTTTCTCTCAATAAAGAAGAAAATTTTATTTTGTACAAGCCTTCTTTGAAGTAACTCTTTAAAAAGACATGAATATGACTTACTGGAATGCTCACTTCAACACAGCCCAAATCTAGAGCTAGACAAAGACATTCCTGGTATTTAACTTTTTTTTCCCTCTCAAGTTGTTGTTTTGAAACTTCCATTTTTATGTGAAGCTTCATGACATCCTGAGTCAAAGCAATAAATGCTGCACATTTTCTGGGTCATAACACTCCCATCCCCTTCAAGACATCATGCCAAATAGCTATGTCTGTACTCACTCAAAATAATACTTCCTCTAAAAATGCATGACATCTTGTATGATTTACATCATGTTATGTTGCAGATTAGGTTAATGACTTCTTGTGCTTCTGTGAACCATTCGAAGTACCACGGCCCAGAATATTATTTCATATAAAATATAAATAGAGTTTATTGCTGGTGTGGTTGGTTATTTAACACATATTTTCACTAATATTGTAAAGGTCTAGAATGAGGGGTGAGACCAAAGTGTAACAATCCCCCTCTTCCTCTCTGGAAAAAAATGTATTATACTATCTTCATTGCTAGCTGGTATATTTATAGATGACAATTAAATATTTTTTCTGGCTTTGTTCTGTGAGTTTTATTCGGAATGTGTGTTTTAAACATCAAATTGTTTCATTTCAAACGAAGCGGTAAACGTAAGACCAACATTTAAGAGAATTTTTTGGTCATATGTTGAAGCTCTCTTTGGATGAAATCCAGGACAGGGATAATATTTAGTTAAGTGAAATATCAGTAAACAAAGAGTTTATAGTAGTGTCAAATGTACCCTTAAGATATCTCCATTTTTTACATTATTTTCTGTATGAAACAATTTCAAGTACTTTATACACACTGAGCATAACCAAAGCACAAAACTCATCAGGAAGGTGCAGAAGCCAAAATGCAAGTTTTAAATCAGATGAGATGAATTAGTGGAGCACTCATCCAATAATCAGTAGCCATAAGTAAATCATATGTGATGATACAGTGATTATGATAACTTTCCTTCGAAACTGAGGATTGGTGAGGGCATTCCTAGGAGACTCCGGCCTGTTCTTGTACGTTCCCACAACCATCTACTTTGCCCACTACTAAAGATGTGTTATGGAACCCTTGGGCTGATCTTCGCACAGCAATCTCTTACACAGAAGTAGGACAATATACCCACTCATACATACAGTACAATCCTAAATTCAAGGCATTTCCCTGGATTTGGTCTATTGCATCATTTGAAAAAAAACTACTGTAAGAATGTCATGAAAAAATAGCAATTTTTAAGCCAAAACCATCCTCTGACATACAATTTATCATGTCTCCATGGACATCCTGAGAAAGACATGCACTCCAGAAGTTTATCAACCATTAGGTGAAGCATGCCACTTAGTGTTCAGAAATTACCAGACTGTTTCAACGCTCTTCTGAGTCATTTCTTAACAATTGATTGCCATTCACTAAAAGAATAATCCACCAAGAAGATACAGGGGCATTCCAGCTCCTGATCACTTCAAATGATGATTGGGTGGTTTCTCCAAGATATTCCTCTGACAAACAAAACTTACTGGGCTCCATCCAGAGGTAACTCAGTGAAATTTAATGGCCTGTGATGTACAGGAGGTCAGACTAGATGATCTAATCATTCCTTCTGGCTTTAAACTTTATGAATCATGTTTGAGGTGGAACTAGTAATGGGAGTCATCTAATGGGAGTGGACATTGAAGTAACATCTCTGTTGCTTAGGGGAGCAGAGAAAGCTCACAACATTTGGCCTGGGGAAGAAATAACCAATTAAGCAGTCCTCTCATATGAGGGAGAAACAGCCAAAAAGGATTAAAGGGAGAGGTGTAAGCCTTGGAGGTTTGGCATGAAAAACTGAGGCCTGAGTTAGCCTAAGCAAAGAGAGAAACTGACATGGTCAAAATCATGCCTGACCTAAAGTCTTCTGGACAAGAGAAATTCTTCCTGTCCCATGCATCCCTTGGCCCCTTTTACCCTTGTATGAACCCAATGGTTTCAGCAGCGGCAGCTCCTCCATTAAAGGACTTGGGGACTGGCAGTGTGGAATTCAGGGCCAAAGGTTCTCCTCCATTTCTTCAACTAAAGCTTTGGAAAGGGTTATCACGCACAGAGTTTTTGCATTTCTAGTGTTGTCATCTTCTGCATACTACTCAGACTATCCACGTTACAAAGGAAAGGTTCAAAGCACCACTTGGGTTTGTTATTTCCTTGCCCAAAATTGACAGCCTGTCAATCAGTCTGGAAACCTTCCAGCCACATGATGGAAAGAAGCATTTGTATGAAAAACAAACAAAAAAGTACAACATGTACTTTCTCATGTAACTGACAATGACAAATCTTCTGTTTGGACTTTGAGGAGAAAAGATGTGCAGCCATTAGGTAGAAAAACCTGTAGCTCACAGGTAGTTTCGGTGTTTGCTGAGAGCTAAGGTATTAGAAACAACAGCTTAATTTGCTGCTCTACATTTTTAGGTTTTATTTCTAAGAACTGTATATTATTTATAGAAACAGCCTGATTTGCACGCAGTCCCTTTACAGCTGCTGGACTCATACCCAGCTGTTTACATGGCACTGCTGCATTACAACTTATCTTCTGTTTGAATAGGAAAATGAGCATCAATCTGATCAAATACACAACTCTCTGCAAGAAAACCTATCCTCTGCAGAAGACATATTTCAAAGATTGAAGTGGGGTCTCAGTACTGCTTCGTCCTTGTGCATGCACAAGAGCGAATACCCCCCACAGGAAAAAATATGCCATGGAAAAAATCATAAATAATTCGGAATAACAAAGACATTTTGAAACGTCATGATCTTCTTCACGTGTTTCACAAGCAGAAAAAGTAGTATAAATTCAAGGAAAACATTAATAGTTACAAGTTATTTGCTCAGCTCTACTGATCGGCAGCAGCTTAAAATACACCAGCAGATGTCTAGGCAAAGTGAAGATAACCACAGTTTCGTCCCATCTACTTCTTAAAACTCTAGGATGGAATTTGCTGGTTTTTTGGATTTCATGACTTTTTGCTATTTGCCTACTGGTTTAAAACATTTTAAAGAGGGAAAAAAAAAAAATGCTTTGCTCTGTGAACATGAGCCTTAACATCTTCCCTTTTTAGCTCTCTTTAGTGCTTCTTCAGATCGCAGTATAATGTCTGAGACATTTTCCTTCTGCTGTACATACCGCTGTCAGAATAACTTTGCACACAGTTTATAGTCATTGTATGTAAAGCTTTGTACCAAAGATAAAAAGTTATACTGCTTTTATTGATAGAGTGGCTGTGAAACAATTTGCTTTTATTTAAAAATATAAGTAAACCCACAAAGCTCTGACCTACACAAGCAATTGTTGATTGCCTACAGTGTAAGAGATTACTCAGCCATCAAGATATGGTTCATGAATTAGTAGGCTGTAAGAGGACAGAAGTTGTTTCATTCAACAGATCATTACACTGTTCCTTTTTTTAAGGCATTAACTAAAGAAGTTCACATCCAGCTCAGCTTCTGATATTTAGATATTCCAGAAATAAAATATACACATCGAAACAAAAAGAATACTATTACACAAAGTCCGTGCTGTAACCAAAGGAATACTGCTATTCCATCTCTCTCCTATTTTGATGGAAGCTTTTGAAGAGATTTTCTGATTATGAAATTTCTGAAGTTGCACTCTTTCTTTTTGTCCCCTTCCAACTTGGTTTATTTTCCAGATGATTCCTACGAAGTGAGCAAGCCAAAGCCTTCCTCCATCCAATACTCCTCTGAAAGGAAATCAGATTTTTCCCTTTATTTCAGACCAGGTTAATTTCTCTTTTTTTTTTTTTTCCTTTTTCTCAGAAGTGCAGTTTTTAAGAAAAGGTTTGTCATAATCAAATTGGGAACACTGTCCAGAAAGTAGCAGGGTGTGACACCGCATACCAATGACACATCGGTGCAATGATGAATATTATAACCTATAAAGTATCACATTTTGTTTGTTGCAAACAGAAACTTGCCAAAGACAGCGTGTTCCAGCTAGAACTGTGAAGAAAAAAAAAAAAAAAACAAAACTGCTAATCTTTGTTTCCAAAGATCTGCATGCAGCCATGGTAATTTTTCTGGATATTTGCAAATTGAAAACAGGGTAAAATTATAAAAATAATAATGATAATAATTTACAGGGATACTTTAAATGTTCTCAAAAGAGATCAGAAATTCAGTGAGATATGAGAAATATTCTCCCCTCCACCCCCCAATATCATTTTCAGACGGAAAATATCTTTTGTGGATAATCTGCCTCACTCTAAAGAAACACTTCCTGTTTTCATTTCAAATAAAAAAATAATAGTGAGGCAAATTGGGTCCCCAAATGTTTAACTTTCATGAAAACAGGTGAAAAGTTATTACATGTTGCTGAGATTTTTTCAAATAGGACCTTTATTCCTAGCTTAAGGGAAGCAGAAGGAGAGAAAGAGAGAGGAGATGAATGGCAGTGACATCTGAAAATATGCAACTCTTTCATATCGAGAGAGTTTGAGCATATAAACCTTCTGTCTTGTTGCTCTGAGACTCTTTAATAATGTTTGATACCACGAAAGTTTATTGTTTTTATTCATGAAAGCAAAGAGGGGGGGGGAAAAAAAAAAAAAGGAAAATAAGAACTTTAAATAATAGGTTGATCATAAACCTGAGCTCAATGAGTGATGCAGGAACGTTTTCCTCTGTGGAGTTGCAGTACTCGGAAGGGTTTCTTTGAATGTAACCCCAAGTTAAGGAAAAAAGAAGAAAAAAAGAAGTAATGCTTTAGCAGGTTGAAGGAAGAACATATTTTCTACATTAGTCTTGCTATGAGCCATCCTGAGTTGGTACTATAGCAGTAAGTCAAGCTACCACAACTGAAACAATGTTCTTACATATAGTTTCAGGCTATTTGGTGGCAAAACAGAGTGGCCTTTTTAATTAGAAGATCTATATAAAAAAAAAAACAACAAAGTTAGGATTCTGGACTCGAGACCTGAATTGCACTTCGCTTCCATGAAACAGATTTGGTTTCTTTTTTCAACTGCAACCAAAGATATGTTCTTTATTATTATTTTTATTAAACAGGTCGGAGGTTTGAAAGCCAAACAAATCATATGTGCAAGTAGAAGAATGAACTATTTTATCTTATTTTCTTCATATATAACTTTCAGACAGCCTCCAAATTAGGATACTGCATCATTAAGCTTTTGACATTTGTCCAGTTAAAACTATTGACTCATACTTTCATTTCTTCCCCCTCAAATTACTACAGTGCCACAGCTGATCTAACTATATTTTCCATTTCTTATAAATAGCCACAAGAAAAGTATTAATTATCCTTGTACGATTTAATGCACCAACTGCCTTAACCTTTCAGGTTTTCTTAAACGCCAGCATAACAAGGCATATCCATGGCAGCAAATGTGATTTATGACAGGAATCTTTAATTTCTGTTTTTAAATATGTTACCCACCGATCTGCATACATTTAAATTCGCCTGCAACACTTTTCTCTGTCTTCAGGCTGTTGTTTAATATTCAAGGATGATTTTTGTCCACATACATTTTGGTCTATGTCACCTCAGATTAAATTATTACTGTTTGCAGCCTTTTTGGAGCAGGCCTCAGGCCCTTATTTACAAGAATCAATGAAACAGTAATGAAAATCCATTTTTCATACTATCAGCTCTGGCCTGCTTTTATTTAGTTAGCTGTGTCTAAGCAAGCAATTCATTTTGTGCAAATGTCACGTTGATAAAGAAGAAAAAGGACGAGCCAGGAAAGGGTTAATCACAAAATAAGGCCCTCACTTTCAACCCCCCCCCCCAGCCAGTGGAGCACATCTGTAACAGTAAAATTAAAAAAAAATATTTTCTTAATGTATGCAAAGTAATGTATATTGACACATAAGCAAGCCTTTTCATGATGAATATTGAAATATATATGCAAAGCACAGGAAACGTGTAACATGTTATAGATCTTTCAGTGTACATTTAGAGGAAATGAGCCATTTATATTCCACAATTTAGTGAATACCTACTGTTTATTGGTACAGAGCACATAGGAGTATATTTGTCTTAGTAATTTATTTAGGTAAATATATTTATTCTTCTAGGGGTTCTTGTGCTTTTTCTGGTTCCATAGTACTAGACATAAATATTTAACAATGCATTGTCTCAAATGTTATTCATGTAATTTATCAGGGGAAACAGTGGAGCTGTAATAACTTTTAAGCCTGCACCTTCACTTAAACCTGAGATTGATTTAAAATGTGGGAAACGGAGCCTGTTTCTCCATATACAGTAACAACAGGGACCATTTCCCCGAGCAAAGCATGACTCAGACCGCGTTGGATGCCAGCTCCTAGAGAGGGCAACCGCCGACAGTTCACTCCTCTTTTCTGGGTTGTCTTCTCTAATCTCTGTGCAGTGAAAACACGTTTGAAAAAAACCTCATTCCATCTAATTCTTCTTGTTCCCTATCACCTCATTTCCCTTTGCTCCTCGCTGGGTTTCGGGATGCCTGCTTTTCACCTCTTTGCGCCATCGCAGCCATGCCCATGCCTACGTGCGAGGTGTGCCCAAGAATCTGGTTGAGAAGGCTGGTTACACCAAAGGGCAATTCTTCCTCGTTCAGTAATTCCTGAAGGCTTCATCGGCCAGTTTCCAGGATGTTCAGGCCATGTTTTCCCTTACTTTATCACTGATGCCAGAACGTGGATAAAAAGTGGGCCTGCTCCCGCCTATTAGCATCCTCTGTCTCAGCATGGCACCTTCAGCAAGCATTCACACCACAGAGACAGCAAGTTGCTACTGATTTGAAGGCAGTAAAGACATCAACTGATTATCTGTTTGTTTGTGGGTTTGTTGTTGTTGTTTTTCTGGCTGACAGGCAAAAAGGGAATCACGCCTCTTGCCATCTACCTCCCTTCAGCTGCATGCCAGCACACAGTTTGCCCATGGGGCTTCACGAACCTACAGAGGAAACACTTTCCAGCTGAAGGACAGCAGAAGGGTTTGCATAAATAGAGGACACGTCCCCTCAGCAGCACAGCATCAAACAAATGTTAAATATGATGTTAGAAAGTCCAAATGGGAGATTAAATAATGCCAGAGAGATTTGCAAGAAAAAAAAAAAAAAAGGCTCTTAAGAATCCTGAAAATGCAATACTTATCACCAGAATGGCAACTTGCCTATGCTTCCCGGACAGGAGATCAAACAAACAAAAAACCACAAGCACAACCAACACCCAGTAATTCAAAATGCATTGAGAAGGAGAGGAAAAATAGGCAGCAGCTTTGTGAAGATAATAGTGCAGGGATGGGGCGAGCAAAGCTGTGGGCAGAGATCTGAAATCCCCAGATATTTTAAATGGTAAGGGGTATTGGGCTGCTCTATTTGGATGAGCTCGTGGTAAACTAAACCATCTCCCCAAATGCAGCTATAAAGAGATTTTGGTGTGTTAAGTCTGGGGTGGGATCTTAGCTCCTGCTCAGAAAACACTGTGGATTGCTGTAAAACTGGGCTTGGGCCAGGGGAAGATGCTTAAGACCACAGGTAGGACTACAGCAAGAAAATAATCTGTCTTTTATTTAGACCTGTCCTACTCTGTAGAGCTATGTATATCACACAACCAATCCTACCCCAATTAATACATGGTAGAACAGATACCCACGCTGCTCTGTGCCCTTGCAGAAAAAGCAGGAACTCCCCTTTTCTAAGGACAGGTGCTCCTAGAGATATGTTGAACATGAAGGCAGTTTCCCAGTAAGATAAAGTGGCAATTCAGAACACAACCAGTAGCTGAAGATTAAAGAGTAAGCACAGCCTCCTGCACCTTGTGAAAGATTTCTATTAATATAGTACTATTTAATACTATAACCATGATTAAGGTGTCTTGGTTTCTTTTAATTACATGCTGTGTATTGAAACTTGGTTTTAGATCCTTGAGTCACTATCTCATTTCTGCAAGTGTGTGCTGCAAGAGTAAATGCAATGGCAGCCATTTTTACAACAAAATATATGAAAATCAGGGGAAAATCCTGAAATTTCCATTATAGGATAGGCTACTAACTGGAACTTCCAAACCAAGTAGATACATGAAGGCACTAATAATAATAATAAAAAATGTCAGTGCAAGATCAATATCGTTATTTCAGAGGTGTTTTGCTTGTTTTCAGGAAATCAGCATGATTTTTTATTATGCACGTACTTAGTACCTTGATGAAAATTTATATATTCACAGCACCATTGCTTTCTTTCTGGTTAAACATCCATTTTGTTTTTTTTTCATGGTGTGCAACACACTCCGGTTAGCGCTGATAAATTTATTTTCATTCTTCAAATTTCCCAATTTCCAGCTGTGTGAATTTAACATCGCAAACGTAAAGAATGCCTGTTCTGTTCTTTATGTTTCACTCTTGCTTTTCTCTTTTTCTTTTTTTTTTTTAACATTACAATAAAAATTGTCTCAGCTACGATATTTGGTGCTTTCAGTTAATGATAAGCATTGCTTTGACAGAATATTAGAGAAAAATGACAGTATTACAGCACTCACACAGCCCTCATCACGCTACATGACAGAGGACTATCCTCAGAACACAAATATGGAGGATTACGTCTCTGCTACTTTGGTTATTTCTTAAAGAAGAGCCTTCTTGGCTCTCAAATATATCGAGATGCTGTCTGGCCAAAATTATCTACTGTCTGATAGGTCGTGAACACCCTGGAAGGCTCTGGATGCAGTTTGCTTAGCAGCTGACCTATTTGCTGTTTCAACTAAGTGTATGTTTCAAGGAACCCTTAGGGTTTACAGTGTCAACAGTCCTGTTTGGTTTGTTTTCCTTCTCAAACCGCTACTTGTTTAACAGCAGCAAGATACAAGATCAAAATAGCATTTAGTTAATTCACATCATACTTTGTTATGCAGCACAAAAAAAAAGAAAGAAAATCTCAGCAATGTTGCCAGACTTACGTATACCCACTGGGAAAACACAACTCATTGGCATCAAGTGTGTGCCCAACATTTCACTTCAGCTATATACAATCTACCTTCAAACCCAAATCACAGAATTCTAACATCGTTAATACAGAAAGCAAAAACCACTTTACAGTTTCCATTAGCTGAATAGAGCCTACCTTTATTCTTAAGGATTTCAAATAACTTAGTAGGAAAAAAAAAAGAGCTGGAGAAAAAATTCTCATCTTAACCTGGAGTTGAGAGCTGTTAGAAAAATGCCCTTTCCCTAGCTGGGCATGCTTCTCTTGTTCTCTATAATATAAGAAGAAATTCATATTGTTCCAATTGCTCCATTACATTTGGATAATATCACAACATATTAAAAGCTCCTAACTTTCTAATCTGACTTCCTTTTAAAAATATAATTTAACAGAAAATTTCATACCACTAACTCTCTTTAAACAGAATTTCCAGTCATTTAACAAATACATTTCCACTGTACATTTCCCAAGACGAAGTGGGAAGTAAATTAGTTCTGAGTTTTTACCTTTTCATAGGTGTGCGCTCATAGTTCGAACACTGTCACTTAAGAATGAATTCAGAATTAAAATTTACATGGGCAAAGAAGGGGTAACCATCATATTGGAGTCCACAGGAAAAAAAAAATAATAATAGAGGGAAAAAAAAAAAAGCAGCATACACCCTGCATTTCTCAAACATCTGTTTTTGGGATATGATAATGCATTTCCTCACCCTCAGCTGACCAAACTTCTGTTTGATTCTGATTTTTAGAGGCTGGTTGCCTACAGTGTGCAACCAACAGTCTGCTGCAAGAATTTGGCCGTTCTGTCACTGACCTCCTCCAGGTCAGTGTCTTACTTTGCCTCTGCATCAGGTTTATTTGTTCATTCATTTTTGTCAAAAAATTCACATACTATCATTTCCTTTCCCTTTTCACTGAAGCCTACTTTTTTCAGCTCCCAAACATGAAGCAACATTTGTTTTGTGATGCTTAGCTGCACACAAACCTCTGGACTGTTATTTCTCAGCCCGTACTGATAGTGACTTCTGAGTTACTGCAATTCAAAAGGCCCAGTGGTACCAAACAGTTTCCTGTGTATCACCAAAAGACCCTGTCAAGAAGCAACAATCACTAAGGTTGGAAAATATCTCTAAAGCCACCAAGTCCAACCCAACGCACCCCCACCATAGCATTGACCACGTCCCTCAGTGCTACATCCCCATGGTTCTTGAACACCTCCAGGGACAGGGACTCTACCACCTTCCTAGGCAGCCAGTCTCAGTGCATCACAACTCTTCCAGACAATAAATTGTTCCTAATACCCAACCTGAACACCCTCTGGAACAGCTGAAGGCCACTGCCTCATGCCTTATCACTAGTTGCACCCATACTGACACTTAGGGTGCCAGATGTGAATGTCTGCTGAGGCTTTTAGCAGAACAGCAATATACATGTTCATACATCAGTGAAAATTGTGTGACATCAAAAGGCTTTGTTTGCTTTGCGTATTTCTGGAACCACAGGAATGCCATAGAATCATAGAATCACAAGGTTGGAAACAACCTGCAAGATCATCTAGTCCAACTGCCTTCCCATTCCTATTAGTACCACAAGCTACTAAACCATATCTCGTAGCTCCTCATCCAGGCACCCCTTGAACACTGCCAGGGACGGCGACTCCACCACCTCCCTGTGCAGCCATTCCAGTGCCTGACCACCATCTGGAAAAAAAGTTTCTCCTAATGTCCAACCTAAACCTACAACTTCTGGCCATTTCCTCAGGTCCTACTATTTGCCTATGAGAAGAGGCCAGACCCTTTTTCATCACAACCTCCCTTCAGGAAGTTGTAGAGTGCGATGAGGTCTCCCCTGAGCCTCCTCTTCTCCAGACTAAACAATCCCAGCTCCCTCAGCCGCTCCTCATAAGACTTGTGCTCCAGACCCCTCACCAGTTTCGTTGCCTTCTCTGGACTCATTCCAGAGCCTCAATATCTTTCTTGTAGTGAGGGGCCCAAAACTGAACACATCACTCGAGGTGCGGCCTCACCAGTGCTGAGTACAGGTGGATGATCACCTCCCTGCTCCTGCTGGCTGCACTGTTTGTAATGCAGGCCAGGATGCCATTGGCCCTCTTGGCCACCTGGGCACACTGTCGGCTCATGTTCAGCTGAGCATCAACCAACACCCCCGTGTCCATTCCCTCTTCACAGTCATCCAACCACTCATCCCCAAGCCCGTAGCACTGCATGGGGCTGTTGTGGCCAAAGTGCAGGACCCAACACTTGGCCTTGTTGAACCTCATCCCATTCAACTCAGCCCAGTGATCCAGCTTATCTAGATCCCTCTGCAGGGCCTCCCTACCCTCAGGCAGGTCAACACCACCTCCCAACTTGGTGTCATCTGCAAACTTACTCAGGGTACACTCAATCCCTTCATCTAAGTCATCAATAAAGACATTAAACAGGATGGGCCCCAGCACTGACCCCTGGGGGACACCACTTGAAATGGGTCACCAGCTGGACTTCACTCCATTGACCACCACCCGTTGGGCACAGCCCTCCAGCCAGTTCCTTATCCAACAAAGGGCTTTCTCTCATCTACCAGTCTGGTCACCCAGTCGTAGAAGGAGATGAGATTGGCCAAGCTAGAAGGAGATGAGGTTGGTCAAGCAAACAATGCCACAGGTGCTAGATGCAACTATTTCCTTGCTGAGGATTGAAGACTTGGGTACAAAATGCTTCACACCAGCCAACCACACCAGTGACCTGCAGAACCAGCCTTCTAGAAGTGCCTTCTCATTAGGCTGACATTTTTTCTTTTTAAACCCTATTATCAAACGTTCACTGCAAGGTGAGCCTCAAACGCAGAATTAACAGAGCCCACACAAGCTCTTTTCATTATTTTCTCAGATGCTTAGTTTTACTTCCCTGTATTGCAAAGTTTGAACGTGCCTCAGTCTAATGAGCATTAAAAATCTCAGGAGTATTTCTGTCTGTGCACTTATAGAGTTCACTTCTCTTTAATCCTGGTGCCTCATTAGTTACTCCTATAAAGCAAGGGCCAAAGGACTGAGTTTTACGAACACAAGCATGAGCTCTAAGAGAACTAACTTGAGAGCACATAGCAGAACAGGTGGTAAGGAGCTGACACACCAACCATCCCTCCAAGCAAAGCCCGCTCATGTCCAAGTTAAAACATTTGCCATCTATTTAAAGATCTCCACCTAAAGAACGATACCTGAGGTGTGAATTGGGATTGATTCCCTCAGCACATTAGTGCAGCTCCCATTAGTTTTAATGGGACTTGCACCAACAATCCTCCTTTCCCATCAGGAATATACAGCATCCTTAAATACATTATGCCCAAAATTTGTTTTTAACTTCTGTTAATTTAAAATATAGCTAACTATATATTTGTCCTAATATCAGATCCTCAGGCAAAAGCTTGCTGAAGGAAATGGGCACACACAGCCTGTGCTTAAAAAAGTGACTTCATCCATGCTTTTATAGGCCCTCTAGATTCAAAGGAATAGCCCCTGGAAATAGTAGCTGCTGTGATATGCTTATGGCTCCATTTACAGACTTTCTTATAGGTTCATAAATGGAGACTAGGAGGAGGAGGGAAAGGAATAAAATTTAATAACTGAATAAAAATGTAAATAAAGATTTGCCTAAAATTACTTGTCCAAGAAATAATTCTCCCTCCCCCTTAAGCTAATACTTTGATAAGCTCTGAACAGTGATCCTGATTTGGAGCGTGACCTTTGAAAATGCTCTCCAGCTTGATTAAAGATGTATTAAATTTGTTTAAATAAACCTCGTTGTAATGGCACATCATTTGTAAGAAGCTATTAGGGGGCTGGAAACTGTGCCGCTGTATTTGCATGAAAATGTGCCCTGCTCGAATTGAGGATCTCTCCTGAATTAACCGCAAAGGAAAAGTGACACTTTCATAATTTTTTTTGACAAAAGGGAAAAAATATATTAAAAAAAAAAACCTTCAAAACTTTATGCTAAGCTCTATGAGAAAGAAGGTAACTGCATATCAACAACAAGGCTATGCATGAAACACACTTCTCCAAAGCACTTTTCCTCTTGTTTTTGTCAGCGTTTGCCTGGCTTGCTTTCTTTTTGCCTGCTTCCCCCTCTTCCCTCCTGCAAAATGTTTTTGAAAACAAAGACAGTACGAATCTTTTCCAGGGTGGCTTTTTTTCACTTATGAGCGAGTGGGGAAAAAAAAGCATAAAAAAATAAAAACAGCACAAAAAAAAACTAGAGAGATTGATTGCCTGATTGTATTAAAGGTAACTTTTTCCTTTGAGCAGGTTGCACAGATTTTGCAACAGCAAAGGGAAAACATAACATTAGGTACCACTGAATTCACGCGATGATGCAGAAAGGTGGATGAACAGACAGACCCCATTCCCACTTGAAGCATACAGATTGCCAAATCTACTTTAATTTCTTCCAATAGCTCCCAATTGAGTGAGTAACTGTAACGCTAATGAAAAAGACTCTCTCCCTTAAATCAAATTTTAAATTAAAACCTTTCCTATTTCCCAACTAAAGCCAAGGCCCTGGGATGTGTGTGTACTGCACAGCCTGGAACCTTTCTTTGTGCTTCTTGTTCTTCACCACCCATTTAAAAGATCAGATCTCTACAACCATCCTGGTTCTTGCATCCTTCATTTTCAGTTTGACGGCAGCTGCAATGCGGATTCATCTGTATGGGGTGCTCAGTATTGACAGTGCTCATAGAGCCTGTGCCAACCCTCCACCTCCCATCCCAAACCACAAGCTTGCATGGCAGAGCATAAGGACTTCTTCTGAACTGATAAGTTATGTGCCTTTATTTTCCTACTTCTTGTTTTTGTTCAATCTCAGGGCACTTATTCTCAAACTTTCTTCCAAAACCACAAGGGAAAAACAAGCAGAATCATGTGGTTCGCAGTAAATCACAAGAGTCAGCAGTACTGCTTGATGCAAGAGGCTATTGGTATGGGCAATCTGCAAAGCAAGGAACATCTGCCATTCCAGAGGAGAATCACATTTAAAGAATGACATTTTGAGCAATTATCACAGAGTCATCTAGGATGCAAAAAGCTCTTAAGATCATCAAATCCAGCCACATCCACTACAAGTCCACCATTAAACTACATCACTCAGCACCACATCCATCTACGTGTCCCTTAAATACCCTGAGGGTTAGCAACTTCACCCCTTCCCTAGGTAGCCTGTCCCAATGCCAAATCACCCCTTCCATGATGTTCTTCCCAATATCCAATTTAAATCTCCCCTGGGACAACAAGGGGTGATTTCCTCATGGTCTGTCACTTCTAACCTGAGAAAACAAGCCAACACCATCCTAACTGCAACGTCCTTTCAGATACTTATAGAGAGTAAGGAATCCTCTCAGCCTCCTCCTCTCCAGCCTGAACAATCCTAATTCCCTCACACATCTCCTTTTCTAGTTCCTACACCAGTTGCATTTTTCTTCTCTCAAGAAAATATTCCAGCATTTGTTTGCAGCCATTCCTCTGTTCCTTTTCCCAGTCACTAGTGAAATCTACAATGAAAAACTAAGCTTTGCAGAACCTACCAGTAGATTAATTCATTGTTCCCCAATATCAATCGCATGCATCAACAACATGCAAGCAGGTGAGGTGGGACATCATTCAGTAGGATCTCAAGTACTTGGCAGATCTTTAAGTACATAAGCAAAATATTCACCAAATGAATACTGAACCAGAGCTAAAGAAAGATGAAATATTAGAAACAAAAATTATCAACTTTAATTATAGAAACAGTCAAATGTTGTAATAACTGTGACATTCACTAACCACCATTAAGACAGACACATTCGTCTCAGCTTTAAGACAAGAAATTCCCAATCACTGGATTATGGTAGAATATATCCACAAATACTCCCTTTAGTAGAAAGCATAGATTCTAAAAAATTACTTGATGGCTTTGTATCCTAGACCAGTTCAAGGATGCATCATTTTTCCCTCTAGCTATCTAAAACAAGCCAAGAAGAATCATCTATATTACCCTAAGGTCCACTTCTATCACATTGTCGTCTATTTATTTTCTTTTTTTAAGCTCTCATGGTCCTTTAAATCTCCCTGCATATGGGACTTATGCTAACAACCCACCTCTGAACTCTTTAAATCTCTGATGTACACATCACTTTGGTCCTCGTGGGTGGATCCACAAACAGACAGAAGGACCCAAAGGCCACCTCTTCAACTCCTTTTGGTAGCTCTCCCAACAGCGTACTTCCATCACCTATTCCATTATATGATATAATGACTGACATCATATGAAGAGTTAGGAATAAAATTTTCCCCATACCCCCACCACCTTGGTGAGAGCTTCATATCTCCAGCCCCAGCCACAATGTTCATACGCAAGAAGAAAGGAACAGAGAAGACTGGCAGCTGCCTGCTTGAAAACTGTCACTCCATCCCTATTTTCCCAGGGACCTTTACTCACGGATGCAGACATGGGAACTGGGTGACCACTGTGAGGCTGACACCTGAGCTCTGAGAAGCCCAGGGCAAAGCTGCAGGGATGCCAGGCAAGGAGAGATTTAGAAAAGGTAAAGAGAAAAGTCTCTAAGATCACAGTTTTTAAATGACATCCCTGCAGCCAGCCTATGTTAGATTAATAATTTCTTCTTTGGAGGACTGGTCATTCCCTTTCAATTGGAATATGCAGACCAAAAGGAAAAATTAGTCTGTATAGCTACAATGAGCTGCTGCCAACAGAGACCAGTTTTCTTCAAGTCTGTGCTATCTTCCCATGGTAAAGAACCACATCACCTTCTGCCATATGCTCCCTTTTTGGTCTTAATGTGCCACTCTAAACTGAGATGCTAGAACAAGCAGAGGCAACCCAGCTCCAGGCTAATTAGTTCATCATCCACATTATCATAATGTCCATTCTGGATTTCGATTAGGTCAGTATGGAGACTGCCTTGGTCAGAGCCCATAATGATCTCCTTATTAATTCTGTTGCAGGGTCTTTTTGACTGTACTCATGTTATTAGAGACTGCAGCTGCCTTCAGTTCTGCGAACCGTGCAGTTTGACTGGACTGTCTAATGTCCTGTGCTTGGTTTCTGTCCTATCTGGCGCCAAGATTTCACTTTGTCTTTTAGCATACCTCCAGCCACACCGAAAATTGCGTTATTCCAGTTTCACCAGTATTTCCTACCACGTTTTCTTTACTGAACAGTTAACCTATTTTTAATTTTTTTAATTCTAGTATGGTAATCTTGTTTTCAAATGTTTTGAAATTTAGGCTCAGGAAACTTATATTAAGGCTCGACTGAATCCAGAGAAAGATAGATAACTAATAATTGACAGAAATACTCATTTTTAATTACAACAACGTATCTATTGATAATTGAATATTTCAGCAAACCTGGGATCGTTTTTGACACTAGGCATTCCAAAGCTGAGCACAGTACCAGCACTTTCTGTATTTCCTCATCTAAGCAGTGTTTCCAGAAAAAGACATTTTCTTGCTTAACTGACAAAGATTCTTCTAAATGTTTTTATTACAATGTGATTTGATTACTGCAATGCATTTTTCTGCTCATCTTCCTCTTGTTAGAGTTAGTTCCTTTCAGTGGTTCAGCAAAACTTCTGCCACTGCTTAAAACTGCTGACGATGAAAATCCTGTTTTCTATTTTTTATGTTATTCTTTGAACTGCTTCCCTGTTTGTGGACATGTAAACCTTAAATGGCTTGATTTTTAAGAATGAAACTCTGTACTGCGGACATGGGAAGGATCCTCTGATATGGGTGGGAATGTCCCAGAGATGCTGGGTAACTTCAGTGTGCTGGAGAAGACCACAAGAAAGGGATAGATATATTTCATCGCTGGGAAAGAGAGAAAGCAAGCCCGGAGGGAGTGCAAAAGGTGTTTGTTTGTGAAGGAGGGGGGGTGAAAATTATCTTTGTTACATTGATCGTGTGAAAGAGGTTGTAACTTCCCCTCCAAAAATGCTTTTTCTACATAAATGCTGCCCATGAGTTATTTGCATGCGATTTCCTTGAGGTTTCTGTGCTACAATTTCTATTAAAGATTTCTTGAGCTTCTGACATGCTATCCCTGGCTTTCCCACCATTTCCATCCCCATCAGTTTTTCTCACGTTGAGATTCTGGGAGGTATTAATTCTCTTAATGTTTTCAATAAAGGCATCAAAGACATTCTGATCAGACAATTTGAAGCGATCAGCACTGAACTAACTCAACTCCAACTGATGGCTGTGGTTAAATTCCCAGTAAATTTAACAGGAATGAAATTAGACACATATGAATGAACACATGAAAAATACCTCCTAAGTACTGCAAGCAAAGCTTTCATTTTCAGAGAGAGCCGTGTCTTAAATTAAACTTTGCTTGTGGAAGTTTATCTGCAATGTAGGATGCCAGCACTGAGCTGCCCAAGCTGAAGGTTCACTGGACCTGTTTAACTGTTAAACAGCAGAACTTGAATTGGTACTACTAAAAGTAAACAAAATAAATTTTTCCTGCAATATGTGGGTAAACCACCACCCCATCTCATAGCCTGCCTGCAGAAAGAATAGACTGTTTACCTAAAAGCATAAGAAACTTCTGCTTCAAGCTGGAATCAAAGTCCTCAATCCTAAAACCACGATTCCCATAAACGCCCCCATCAGAGCAGTACGAGTTCCTAAGCTGTCTTCAATTTTTATTCTAGTCAGAGTTGAAGGGAAAAGTGTGATTGGTCATAGCTTGCTAAACACCTGCTAGCTTTTATCATAATGCAGAATTGAAGTCCTCTTACACAAAGGAGAATGCGAGGAACAAGACAAATCATAAGCATATCAATGATAATTCCTTGACCAATTTCCTAACACTTGTAAAATTCTACTAACTCTTATTCCTCATGCTTGGCTGCTAGAAAGTTTAAATGCAATTATCAGTGAGGCCGGTAAAGCTTATCACAAATTTCTTAAGTATAATCACAGAGCACTGTGTAAAAGAACTGCAGTTGTAAATTGTCAACAATGACATAATGCTAGCATTGGTTAATTGCAAGCAATATTTGATCCACGTGTAACACTCCCATTGCTTCACTCTAAGTAATAGTCTGGACATGTAATGAATGACATGAGAATGTCCTCTTTCACAACTTACAGTAGATAATGTTTTTGAATTTTGTAGAAAGGTAGAAATCCAGGCTTTTGAGGGGCTGAGGGTTTCTTTGTACATTATAGAAGCACTTCCTTTGGTGGATACAATGCATACTTCAGAGTAGAGTACTTCCAATAATTGCTTGTACAATTGAATTAAGAAAGTCAAAAGAGAGCCTGTAATTGTACTACAACAGTCAAACACAGCATAGGATTCCAACCTGCCATGAATTACAGCTTTAACTAGTACAGAACAGGGCTGCCGAGACAATCAGGGAACTGGAACACCTCTCCTACATGGAAAGGCTGGAACACAGAAGGTTCTATCCTACCATCAGGAAGCATTTCAGTGCTGCGTGGGTAATGGAGCACTGGCACAGATCGCCCAGAGACTGTAGCAGCATCTTCTTTGGAGGCTTTCAAAAGCTGCCTGGACGTAGTCCTGGGCACCCTGCTCTGAGCATCTCCTGCTTGGGTTGAATGAACTCAAGCAGATTCTGCCAACCTCAGCCATTCCATACTTCTGTTCCCCAGTAAAATCGGGCACAAAGGTAGAAGCGCCACTGCATTTGTACCTCTCCATTTCATCAAGGTGATGGAGCTGAAGGTTACCAGGCAGGAATACAAGGCAATTAGCAAAACGACAAAAGGTATTTTCAGTGTATTGACGCAAAATGTAATGACACCTGTGCAATAAGAGCTGTCACATGATGTTTTACATCATGTCACGATGATGTCACAAAACATACCGTAGCCTTTCGGATGATGTGCTACATTCCCTTATACCACCAGGTCACAAATGATTTACACAACCGGTGTTCATTTTGAATTAGTGTAACTGTTTGTAGAGGCATGTGAAAATAACAACAAGGGTGTAGGAAGAACAACATTAATCACAAACATATTACGGCTATCAAAAGAATTAATGAAAGTGTTACGTGACACCTGAATAGTGACTTCAGGAGAACTTACAGGTTAGCATTTGAGCTGTGGCAGGCTACCAAGAAGTGCCTGGCAGGCACATTATCTTTGTAAGAAGTCAAAGAGGCCAAACTTCAAAGGTATAACACATCAAACAAAACACAGGTGCCCTACCACAACCACTGAACAGCAAGTGATACTGAGCACACCTCACTGCCAGGCAGCTGGAGCAGTCCCAGGCATGTTGCTGTCATTCTCAGAAGTGCTCTCTCTGGAAAAGAATACCTCCAGGAATATATATTAAATAACTGGAAATGGTAATTTGCTGGCATAATTTCCCTCAAGAAATTTCCTGCCAGTGAGGGAAAAGAAACAAACCCATCAAACAACCAAGATCACTGAATGTCTGTATTCATTTACATTTAAGCCCCAAGTATGTTTTGTGTTTTGTTGTGTTCTTCGTTGTTGTTTGTTCTGTTTTTAATTCTATTTACAGGAAATCCTGGACCAAAAGCTTCATTCTAGCTTTCTCAAAGTTATCACTGATACAAACCATTCTGCACACATGAAACTATTCTAGGTAGTCACTCCTTTCCTCAATGTGTATATGAAAAGTCGTTCAAATGAACTGCAACTGGTCTGCAACATGTACACAGAATAGCTTTTCCTCTTCCTTGCTCACACTGAAATAGCTAAGCCTAATAATAATCTAGTTTGATTCGCAAAATGTATATCCTTAGGCAGCTCATATGATTCACAGTGATTGCAAAACAGAGTTTAAAAAAATGAAAGTATTTTAGGAACCTGAGTTATGAAAAATAAAGAAGTTATTTAACATCTGCATCCTGAATTAGATATCTTAGGTACACAATCTATCTGGGGAAAACACAACCGCTCTTTAACTTGCATGAATCCTCCTGACCTTAGAGCAAGCCAAGTTAGTCACTGCAACATGTTGAGTGAGGGGGGGTTTCTAGCAGCACTCATATAGAGCAGAGGTGGCCACAGCAGTGCTGTGCTTTGGAGGAATAAATAGTATGCACAGGGCTGATATTCTGGCCCTGTGTACTTAATTTAAGTCCAAAAGAGAGGCTCACACTCTTCTTCTGCAGGACAAGGGGAAATGGTTTTAAGTTGAGGGAAGGGAGATTTAGGTTGGACATCAGGGGGAAATTCTTTACAGAGAGAGTGGTGAGGTACTGGAACAGCTGCCCAGAGAGGCTGTGGATGCCCCATCCCTGCAAGTGTTCAAGACCAGATTGGATGGGGCCCCGAGCAGCCTGGTCTAGCATTAGGTGGGAAGGTTGGTGGCCCTGCATGTGGCAGGGGGGTTGGAGCTTCAGGATCCTTGAGGTCCCTTCCAACCCTGGCCATTCTGTGATTCATTACAAGGAAATTGGAACACAGTGTTTTCTTGTAGAATGTAATTGCCATCAGAAAGACTCCAAATTAAATTATGGCTCCAAATTACAGGTGCTCTCCAGAAAAGAAACATCACATACTTGCCATAGATGTAAACTTCACTTTACTCGTAAGAGAGAAGAGGGAATATACTTATTGATAGAGTATAATCATTTAACAAAGCTTAATCATAAACAAGACAGCAAGTTAGCAAGATTTAACATGGCAAGGTAGAGAATAGAGGATAAACACTCAACAAGGAAACCTCCCCCATTGAAGTAATTAAGTTCAGAGCGGACCCATTTGCTTTCTAAACTCCTTGAACCTCAGAGGGAAGGAGCCCAGGTGAAGCTGAACCCATTCCTAACCCCAGATTTGGTCACTAGTTTTCATCTGAAGGATTACATGTGCAAAATCTATCTCACCCATCTGTCTTGGTGAGGCCCTGTTCATTACCAGGTCTGGGCAAGGCTTCAGGCACCATGGTCAGGCCAAATGCCACTCCAGCATCCCCTAACATCATCTAGTTTACAGTATTGATAAATTAATTTGTTCCATCAGCCTTATGAAGACCAAAAGCATCAGCAAGGTGAAGGTTTTCAGGTACTGTAGATGTCTTCCAGTGTCAGTCCTATTACAAAGTTAAATAACAAACCAAGCTGACACAACTATTAAGTGGCGCTTTCGAGGTGAAAAATGGATTTCACAATTAAGAATCAATTTGATGCAACCCCACACTTCAAACAAAGCAGAAATCCTTTATTTTCTAATAATTATTCATTGAGCATCTCCTGCATTGACCACACACTTAATGCTGTCCACTACGCTTAATCATTTATTCAAAGAAAATTTCTCCTGCTGACAAGGAATCAGCATTCGTTTTAAGGCCACGAGTCTTGTTTTCAGAGGAGTTTGCTGCCTGGTTTTTGAACCATCAGTGATTGGCAATTGCAAATTCAATGCTACCAAGCCTGGCATACCTCAATCATTAGTATCAAGGCAGCCTTTTCAGCTGTATTGCAGACCCAGACTTTTCAACTGCATTTAACAAATCAAAAGTGTTTCAGTTTAGGTGTCACAGATGAAGAAAAATGAAGGCAAACGGTCTGCCTGTAGCATCAGCTGCAGACATTTGGCTTCTCCAGGACACAAGATTTTATATTCAGCTGCATTACCCTGCTGAATGTTGTAGGATGGGCACTGGTTAGAAGGCAGAAGACCATTAACAGAGAGGACTAGAGTTTCCTGGCTGTTCAATCTGTGCCTCCTATTTTTGCTGAAGTGGGTACTGCTTTGCCAAGCAGTCTGCTGACAACCTAGGGCTAAGAAATCCCTCCTGATACCACGATGTGCAAAGCTACACAGAGGTGCTCACGCAAACACAGCAGTGGAAAAACCTCCCAAGTGTATAAACAGGCACTACCACCAGCCATAGAGCTGATACTGACAGAATCAGAGTTCTATATTTCATATAAAAGTAAACAGATGAGACGTTGAGTCTAAGGATTATCTATGACACACACACAGTAAAATGTTTTCACAAATTCTCCAAAGGATTTTTAATTATTACAGATTGTATTAATTAGGTAATTATGCAACAGATTGTTTTGGAACCATTCCCATCTATTATGCATGCAATATTAGGTATATATGCTTTTCCATTTTAAAAAAATAAAACGAACTGAAGAACTGCACAGGCTGTGAAGCTCCACTGCAGTCCAGCACACAGAGGGGTAACCAGGGTGCTATAAAGAAGATTTTGTTTTGTTTTGCCACACACCTTGGAAGGACAAGTGTGCTAGAGGAACACTGACTTTTTTAACTGCAAAATATCTTTACTTAAATAATAGCAAGGAATTTGCAGGGCATTTCCTGAGAACTAATGATCACCTGGGAGGAGATGGTAAGTCAAAGGGTAACTCAGGGCCTGTAAGTCCAAACTCACCATTAAAGGCTGCTTATAAGGGCTTCTACATCTTTGTAACACTTTGCAGATAAGAAACTGCCCAGGAGCTTTTAACATTCATCTAGCTGTTTCAAGTATTGATACACACTTACATACACTGGTCTCCCTGAGTTGGGCACAGAGAAAAAATGGAGCAAGGAGAAAAAAGTTTGATAAAACTTTTCCCCATCCAGTTTGAATTAGCAGCAAAAAACTTAAAGCAGCCTAAAACTTAAAGCAGCCTTGAGACCATCCTTAATAATCCCAAGCTTCTACACCTTTCTGCTATCCTGATAAAGGATCAGGATCACCCTGATAACGATTTAAAAAAAAAAAAGCTAAAACAAACAACATATCTAGATTCAAGAATGACCTTCTTTTCACTAGCAAAAAACCAGGCAGGTAAGCATTATCACTCATATAAGGGAAACAGAAGCTAAGCCTTCTCATAGCTTGAATTGAGTGGGCTGAATTCCTCCCTAATTTAAAGGTCTTTTCCTTCTCTGGTGATAAGCCTATATCTAAAAGGTTTTTTTTATATAAATCATAATACACCTCCTCATCCCCTATCGAAGAAGGATGAAGAATTTTCAGCAACTACTTCATTCTTCTTCCTAACAGCCCACATCTGAACTCATTTTTCCAGACCACACCATAGAAAGTTGGTTTTCTAGTAAGAAAAAGATGACCAGAAAAAGAGAAAAAGAAATAACACAAGAGATAGCTAGACATAAAGAAACCACAGGGTTTTGTTATAAACCGTTTGGTTTATTTACAACTATAAAAACCCATAACAGTGATATTCACCAGAAATACAGCTGATTAATATTTTACCACTCTTTCACGCCCCATTCCCTACAAAGCAGGTTTGTCAGAACAGCAAATCCTACACAGTAGGATTAAAAGGTAGCATTGATACATCAGGGCACTGCCTGGTCCGACAGCTGGATAAGATGATATCAGAAGGTCCCTCACAATGGAAATATTCCATTCTACAGAAGCAGTTTGCAATTAGTGGAGATTAAAAACAAGAGGAGATGCCGACCATGCCTTGTGGGACTGGGAAGGGACCTGCAGGGAGCACAGTTCTGCTGGTGGGAGGGAGGGCCAGGAGGGCTACACTACATGGGGCCATGGAACCCCGCAGGAGGGTCAGATGCATACTCAAATCTAATGCAAACTGAAAGCACTAATTGAGCCTGGAGAGGAGAGCTAGAGGGTTTCATATGATATTTCTGTAAGGAGAAATTTTAAAAAAGTAATAATAAATAGATGGAAAATGAAGCTAGTTTCAGAGCATTCTATAAACCTGATTGAGGGGGAAATAAAAGAAACAAAACACCTGAGGCTGAAGTTGACTCATGAATTACTATTCCACAACAGCCCCAAATCCCACTGCCTTACTCTCCTCCAACTTGGCCATGAAGTTCAGGTTCAACTCTTCCCCATCTCAGTGTTTCTACCAAAAAATACTTTTGTCTCAGATCAGTGGATCTTAGCACCATCAGCACTGATTTCCACTCCTTTCTCTGTGCCAGTTAACATGAAGAACAGCGTTAATAACACATAATATTATATCATGCTTTCAGTACTGGAACTTTTTTTGGCCAGGTCTTCAGATACATTAAATTCTTTAATAAATAGAAAAAGACACTCTGATTTCTATCCAATGCTTTATGATTTCATTCATTTCCTGATATGCTGTTCAAGAAAGTGGAATTTGGCTTTTTTGTTTTTTGTTTTGGCACATGGAAACATTTTTAATTGTTCCTCCAGTAGCCCACTAAATGATTTTGTTCTACTTCACCCACATTGCTTCATTTCTTGTATCACTGCTTGTCCTTTGATTAAAATTGCAAATGGAAAACGTTTGAAAGTTGGTTTTGTTCTGAGAGCAGCTAGGAGAACACTGAATTAGCAGATTAGCCTATTTGGCAAGTGAGATCCACGCTTAGAGGATACCAAAAATAAATTTAATGCTCACGTACTAAGCTCCAAGTCCATATTGCACAATCATCACCTACTACAGTCTCTAATTTAAAGACAGTTGGTGGCCTTTGCCCCAAATTTGCAACACCTAAGTAAACGGGACTATTCTAATAAATCAAAACATTTTCTTAATTCCAGCTCTCAAGAAACAAGTTGGCTGTAACCTGTTTGCAGGAAAAAGAGGCCACATCTGATAGCAAAGTACGGAGATTATCTTGTCCACGTATCATGTTTCAAAACTGCTCGAGCATCTTCAGAGCCTTCCAACTATCCACAGCAGAATAGAGCTAACACTGTGCTGAAGAGTTCCCTCACTCCTCATCCTCCTTTTTATTGCTGCTAGATTCAAGCCCAGGTGACAATGTAGTCCTAGAACAAGTTTATTTTTTTGCTATAAGCAACAGATTCCCTAAAGCATTCTAGCAGCAGAGACTTAGGAATAATGCAAGCCAGACACTGGTGACAGCTCACTTGCAGCAGTACACTGAGGTGCAGACCTACAGCCCACCTGGAGTGCTTGGTGGACACATGGTTTTCTGAACCACCTAATGTGTGCACCAGAGCAGAGGGTCAAACCCCAGTAAAGTGATCCCTGTGCCTGCAAACAAACCCTGCTCCCAACTGCTTAGTCACCCTAGAACGACCATTTTGGAAATTGGAGCAGCATGCGTAGATTGCAAGGCACACTGCTCCAAACATAAGGTAGGATTGCCCTGCTGTAGTGACATATTAGATCAAGTTTAATGGAGAAAACTAGCTAGATGTGGATAGAGAAGTGTTCAGTCATACTAAGAAACAGTGGCACCTTCACGCAGCTCAGCAGCCACCCCAATCTTTGACATGCCACTTATCCCATTTTCACCTGAACTTCAAATGAATAGCTATTGAGAAATGGGCTGACGCTGACAAAAGTATCAGTTTTCCAACCATTACGTGGACGTTTTATAGCTAAAATCCACCGGTACACATAAAAATTCTCTGAACTTTACCATTACAGAATGGAAATAAGGAATTGATACAGAACTATTCAAAGCACACACAGCTTTCACTCTACAAGATATGAAAGGACATTAAATGTCTGAGGGAAGTCAGTAGCAGGGTAGATAACTCATTACCAGGCAGCTTAATCCTACTTAAATATATATGTACATATACATTTATACATACATATACACATATGCTACGTAAAAACCCAGGGATGCTCCTCACCCTCAAGAAACATTACACACAGCCTTAAATGAGAAGCACAGAAGGTCTGCATGTGCCTGCAGTATGTGCAGTGACTGCCTGCTACAAGCTCCTAGAGCAATGCCAGATCCAGGAGCAGCTTGAGGGTGAACGTGTGAATGCTGAGGACAATAAAAGAAAAGGTTATTCTATCAGCTGAAAGCAGGTACATTTTGTCAGAAAATTCCTATGCTATATATATTGATAGATACACATAATGTATCAGACTCTATAATGTATACATTTATTTAATGCCTTAATATTTTTCAGTAATAAATAACTGGGACCATACGCATACCATTAACAAACCTTTGGTATTGTAAAAAGGAAGAACAAAGTTAACCTGGTATGGTTCATTAAAATTAGTTTGTCGGGAGTTTAATCAATTAGCACAGAGTTTTGAAGGCAATATTGCTGCTGTTCACGCTCAGTGGAAGCACTTACAGGCAGCCCTTTATTGCAACATCTATGTTCAGATGACCTTTACTTCATAAAGCACTGAGCTCAACATTTTATACACAGGGCAAAATCTGTTTATTGAAGGATGCCAGGGGACTGTCTTTAGGAATGCGATTTCGCCTCACTTGGGTAATTTACCAAAGACAGAAGAAAGTTGCAAACCTATTTGTAGCCTTCATTTGAAAGGCGTGCCATTTCTTTGTAATACTCCCTCGGCTCGAGATTTTTGCATCCCAGTTCTGCAAACAGACCTCCTCCCAGACAGATGCTCTACTGATCATCCTGGTAAACCAGAAACACAAAACGAGGGACAAACAAACATCCTTCCACACAGCAGATGCTTTTCCAGTTCCTTAATTTGACTTTTGGGTAATTCAGACATGATTTCAGTGAATAAATAATATTTTCCAGACTGAACTTACTTATGAAACAGTTTGTTGTCAGGCATCAACGACCCAAAACAGACAACATGTCTTTGCAGGGCTCTACCTTCCTCATTCAGGGAGCAGCAGAGATAAGGGCATTCACAACGCTGACGTGCCCATAGCTCAGAGTCTGTACAGAGGAAAAAGCACATTTACAGCTAAAAACAGCACCCTGCCTGAGATAGGGATGCAAAATACATGTTTGAGTTTACTGTGGAAAACCCAGCTTCCAAAAGGAAGAAAAAGACAAAGGTGCTGCAGTGTGAACTGGTCTCACCGCAGTGCTATTGCTTTGCCTTGTTCTCCAGTTAGACTTCTGTGGGCATTTCAGCTCAGCACAATCTCCAAGATCTAAACCAGGACTAAATGTTCCTGTATGTGATTGAACAACAATTCAGGAAGTGGGAAAGCAGCTTCAGCCCTACCGTGGAATACCCCTAACCTCAGAAACTAAAGGTCAGTCTGCACATTTGAAGGAGAGCCCTTCTGCCCACGTATGATCACAGAATGGCCCAGGTTGGAAGGGACCTCAAGGATCATGAAATTCCTACCCACCCCCATTACAGACAGTGCCACCAACCTCCACATTTAACACCAGACCAGGCTGCCCATGGCCCCATCCAACCTGACCTTGGCCCCACACCCATTAGCAGATCTCTGGCAAGGCACTGGTGTCCAGCAACACGTTTTGGCAGAGCCACAGAGTGAAGCTGCTGGGTGGTACAGGGCTTACAAACCCCATGGTGAGGGACACACGCTTTCCCCAGAGTCAGCACAAAAGGTCATCTTCCTTTATTGGCAAACAGTTTTTTTTCTTCTCAAGTTACACACAGGTGGAAATTCTTGACCAATTTTCAGAAAAAAACAGGATTTACTATCTGCTTTTTCATAAGTTTTCTTATGAAAAACCATTTCTCCACATTAAACATCACTTTAAACTTTAAATGAATACTTTTTTTTTTTAAAAAAAAGGCATTTTGATGACTAATGAAAAAGCCACAGCTAGTCTGTGTGGAGTTGTCCACAATTAATCAGGAAAAAATTAACAAACATAAGACGTTGCTCTAACAAGAAAAAGAATACATTCAGGTCACTTTTTGCTGTCGGTGTGTTCTAATTTTTTAATTTTCACCTCTCCCTCCTTGGACTGCAGTTCCCCCCTCCACCTGATTGCCTGGTACATATAACAGCCATAAAAAGAGCTATCAAGCCCTGTTTTTCCTGCTTAGTCACGAGCACCTCGCATAAGTTCTTACGGCAAGACTTCTGTACAGATCGTTTCCAAAGATAAGAGTTCCTACTGACATGCAAATATTCCCCAAATCATACTGAATTTGTTTTTGCTATTTTATATTCTTCCATGATCTACTGGGAAAGAAGGGGATTTTAATTTTTTTTTTAGTTTTAGTTTTTTTTGAAGTTACACAGCAATTCCTTTAAGCATAAAGATTTGAATGGCAAATAAGCCTGTATCAGCATTTACCTATTATGACAGAAGAACCTATTGTTCAACAGGAATATAAGTGATAGGGCAACAAGCAATAACCTGGAGAAGTATACATGTTTTTAATGCACTTTTGATAATTCTTGGAAATTAAATGAGACTGAATTTCAGCTCAACATTGTCAAGCCCAACTGTATCAGTATCTCAACCAAACTAGTTCTCTGCAAAAACAGAGGGGAGGAAGGTGGATAAGTATGCAGTATTACTCCGAGGCTCTTCAGAAAGGCAAAATGTGAGAAAAGAAAAACTCCTTGTATTTATTATCACATTTAAGAGCATCAGAGAAGAGAGGTTTCCCAGAATCCAGTGCGAGATGAAGTCATTAAGCCACATTTCATGTGAAGTCTGATCCAGCCTTTGAAGTTTTGGACTGGCTAGAAAGGACAAACACCTGCATGGCTATGGCTTTCCCATAAGCAGAAAGATGGCTTATTTTAGGAGACAGGAGCCTACATTTTTAAGAAATGACCCAAGGCAAGTTACACACCGACACACGTGTATATGTATATATAAAGTATGAGTTATTTTGGTGACTTTGGACCAGCATCACTTTAATAAGATTTAAATTCATGAAAGTCAATATTTTTTTTATTATTATTTCTCCATCTTTCCCATCAATTACCCTAAAATAAAGAGGAATCTGCAGTCCTAATAAAAACACCCCAACTTGAATTACCTAAATTCCAAAGACATTCTCAGGCCAAAAAGAGTTAAGTAAAAAGTAGTGATTTCTTCCAAGGTGCTGAAGTTGGTTCGTATCCTGGACAGGGTCCTCGTGCTCCTCACCCTAAGAAAGCTAATTCTCATTGCTGCCAAGAGGACATGAGTTTATCAAAGATGCTCAGAGTTGAGACACGCAGGCTGGAACCCAGCTCCAGGAGGATGGGCCTGACATTTTTGCATCTGCTCATACACATACGTGCCTGCCACTGTCAAGGAGAGCAAGTCAATGGAATTCATGCAGTGCAGAAAACAATGCTGATGGTCAAAATCAGGTATCTGCCTTACGTCAACCTGAAGTGCCTTCTCAGCTTTGATTGATTATATTGACAAGGTCTCACTGCCATAGCAGGCTTTTGCACGCTAAGATCATACAAGGGTATCAGAAATTAGCCATCCCAGTCAGGAGCAACAAGTTCATTAGAAAATACTAACAGTGCCTCTTAGAAAATAATAAAACCACGCACTCCATCCTAGATGATGCAGGAAAACCAAGACATCTGAACCCCATGGGAACTTCACCCTTTGTGTTTGGAATTCTCCAGGTGTTATTTGAGATAACAGAAGTGAGCTTTGAGCTGAGAAAACATAAGAGCAGATCTAGATTTTTAGCCAGTTCTCTTATGTACCTACACCATTCTAGTCAGGGTTCACCCTAACCCATGGAATTCAAAAGGAGCTTAATTCAGAGTAACTTAATTTGCACTTTTCAATTATCTACGTCTGCTTTCCTCCTTCAGTCTCAGCTTTAGAATGATAAAGTGAACAATAAAACAAAGGCCTAATTTGCAAGCGTTAAACAAAAACTGCACTGACATTTAAGAATATTTCAGTTACCACTTTGATATCTAAACAAATAGCAAGATTTTGCAGACGTGCTCAGAGCACTAGGAACAGCAGAAGGCTGAGAACATTTGGAAAGCTACCCCCAAAATTCATAAAAATTAGCGAGACTAATTATAAGCAACTTCACTCATTAAGCTGGATGCTTAAAGCTGCAGTACACTAATTGCCATCAGGGACAAGCAAGGATTTCTAGTTCCTAAGACACTTTTTAGTTCACATAGTTAGGAGGTTTTTTTTTGTGTGTCATTACACATTTCCACCGTGGCATTCAAGATCTGTGTCCATTTACTGACTAAAAGCTTTGTATGAAGACTCTGTTGCTTCAGCTCAGTCCAAAGCATAGCTGAAGGCACTTACATCCAAATAGACACCAGCAATCGGGTGAGGGATGCACCTACCAACAAGTCAATGAGGCCAATGCCATGCACACCTCCACAATTTCATGCACACCTCACAGAATCTACCTAGCCTTAATACCTGCTACCATTACAGTAGGGTCTTACTATCTTTACACACACATCTCCATAATCACAGTAATGTACAAAATGCTGGTCAGATTCATTCAGAGAAGCTGATTTCTACAGTTTTCCTTGCTCAATTCTGCCTTGTCTTTATTTTTCTTTTAGAGCTTATCAATTCATAAAGAAATCAGCACCAAATTGGTCAAATGTATGGTGTACCTGGAAACGTACAGCCTTCCAGAGCCAGGAAGTAGATGAATTAACCAAAGCAAAACAACTCAAGGCTGAAACAAATGGCAGAGCACTCACAGTTCATTACATCAGTCTGACCTGAGCATCCTGCAAGAAACATTTTTGTTAAGGACAACTACAGCACGTTTGGAAAACAAGGTATTGTCAATACACGTTGTTGTCCTTACAATTATAGTTCATACGATTGGTGCATCTGGAAAATAACAGTCAAGTGATTAGCCTGAACTTTGTCTGGATCGGGCAATTTTTACATGGCTCTGTCAAATGTCAGACCTCCTTCTCTCTCACCAATTTCAGAAATGTTGCACCGTGATTTCAAGCGGTGAATCATCCTTCCCTGTGCCAACCATCTGTTTTGTCTGCCCCCTCAGTGCCTGAAATTAGATGACGGAGGGCAGGGCAGGCTTTCTAGAGTGGCCATTAACGTTAGTGGAGGAGGGGCTCTGGTGACAAATTTTCCATCTGAAATCATGGACTGTTAGAACTGGCAAGGAACGGAGAGGAGCGAGCAGAAAAATAATGTGAGGAAGAGGAATTAATCAAGAAACAGGGAGGAATAACATCTAGAAGAAAGCAAGCAACTAGGAAAAGGAAACAGAGGGAAAAGTAATAATAATACATGAAATAAGAGAAACGTTAGAAAGAGGAAAGTAAAAAAAGATGCAGAAAAGCTGCAGAGGAATTTCTAAGTGAACAGCAGTGATTTTCCCCTAATAAAAGTTGTACGGTCTCCACAGAAAACTTCAGCGATTTTGATAAAGGTAAAAGGAATATTGGAGAAAAAATAGCTATGGATAACATGAAGGGAATAATAAGACTTCCAAGAGCTTGAACTCCAGGACTGGCTACTTCCAGAGAGAATCTGCCAATGAGCATTACTGATAGGAATAGGATTAATAGGACAAGAGCTGGACCCTGGGAAGATCATGAATATGCAAATGTATTTTCATTCATGCATTTGGTTAGAAGCAGCTGTGACATTATTTACTTTGAAAGAAGTCCTGGTCCTAAAGAAGTAGAATTGGTGTTCTATTTGTTTTAGGTAAAAGTGTCAGTATTACAAGGAATTTGTTGAGAAAATACTGGTGTTCATTAGGAGTCAAGCCTCAGGAGCTGTGTGGGATTCAAAATGATTTCTGGTTTGTATTAATCGAAACAAAACAGAAAGGTTCAACATCTTCCACTAATGCAGGACTCTTGTTGACACCATTTCAACAGCCATGGCCTAGAAGTCGGTCAAAAAGAAAGAGCAGCAGTGCATTGGCACAGGCTGACCAGAAAACTGGTGGGGTCACCATCTGCAGAGGTGTTCCAGAACCATGGGGATGTGGCACTAAGGGACGTGGTCAGTGGGCATGGTTGGGACAAGGCTTGACCTTACAGGTCTTTTTCAGCCTTAATTCTACCCTCCAGCATGCTTCTGAGAACTATTACAGCAACAGGTTTCGACTTTCTTTGCCCTCCCTACCTCCTGTTCTCCATTCCTAGGAACATTTTGACAGGAAGGGAGAAGGACTGAGGTATCCTACTGCCCTTTCCAAAACACCACAACCTTAAGTTTTGAAAAAAGAATTTGCACCAATGAATGCAATAATGAATGAAACAAGGCACAAAGCGTACAAACTTGATCTTAGCTCCCCAATTATTTTTTATCTTTTAAAAGAACTCTAATCAAATGTTGTCATACATCACCCCAGGTGTATTGTAATACTTAACACAATATCAAGGCATTAAGTGTGCCAACCATCTCTGGTCTATCTTCCAGCATAGTGTCCCTTGGCATAAAGGAGAGGTTATTAGTCACATTTCAATGAACAGTTAGACCAGTGATTTGGCCTCTTGCTGCATGCACCCAGCATACTTCAGTAATGGAGATAAAAACTGGAAAGAGCAGACAGTGCTTGGGTTTGATAGTTATGAAAAAATATAGTACTAATCTTAGTTTAACAAAAAGTTTTCTGACTATTTCCTTTACTGAAGTAGGCCACTCCAGAAATAACTAGTTAGTGCAATTTAGATTTAAAGCAGCTAACTTCTCGATCTGAGGTGAGACAGATTATTTGTCATTCCTCCAATACACAATTGAAGTGCTTATCATTGTTATTGCTGTTATAAGGAAGCTGTCAGAGCTGTGTTGCTTGGCCAGCATAGAAGTATGGCTTTGCTGAATTTGGCCAAACATGAGTACATCTGATTTTGTCAGAAGTCTAAGGGCTCCCTACCACATACGGGGCAGCAATCTTTCTGAAAGATCACTGCTACTGGACAAGGTATAGGTTCACATAATGTCTAACAATATCTTAAAAAGATTCGTGTATTTTATCAGAAAGAAAATTAAA
The DNA here is from genome assembly GCF_987193195.1 of Phasianus colchicus. Lineage (NCBI taxonomy): Eukaryota > Metazoa > Chordata > Aves > Galliformes > Phasianidae > Phasianus > Phasianus colchicus. The sequence goes on along the minus strand of NC_143442.1, from coordinate 3,002,009 downwards.
GTACAAATACTATGTGGATTGGAATTTTTAAGAGTGGCTGTTTTTAAGAAGTCTTGTATTACGCATATTTCTGCTACAGGACTTATATAAATAAGGTGTGCAGACTACATTAAAAACTAAAAGAAAGAATAAACTCAATATTTTATACATAATAAATGACAGCAAGGTAGATTTTAGGGGGGCTAGACACCTGTTCAATGCTACAGAAATATTTTATTTGAAGTAATACCACCGTTTATTTGTCTTTCAGTCTTGGAGCGTAAATATAGCATCTGTTTACAGAAGGATTATTTATTCCTGAGAGTAAATTTCGGTGAACAACTCCCGCTTTGCAGAAAAAACCCCAAATACATTATTCTCCTGACAGATAGAAGTTAAAGGCTTTCAAACGGTAATGGACCAAATTTTTAAACCATCAAGTTGTGCTCTGATTTTGCATCCGCGATTTTGCACCTGCAGTCAAGCACAAAATTGTGGGCACAGTCAATTGTAAGAGCATCTAGCTGTTTGATTGTACCAGCAAATTAAATACTAACTGTTGATTCCTGGCTGCTATCTGCTGCACCCATCGTGAAATTCAAAGACAAAATTAGATTGCTTTTAAAATAAAATGGTGTGCGTATCTGAACAAAGTTATGAGTATACTTCCTGCATTTAATGACACATTCACATGTTAGATTGGCTGAAAGTAGAGAACAGATTCCTTTGTGAACTCAACTTGCACTGAAATCTTTCCAAAAAAAGTAAAAAAAAAAAAGCCTTACTTTTGATTTGCAGTTATAATGTGAGTCTTTCTTCTGCATACAATTCAGACAACTAGATGACTTTCAGCATCACTTACATCCTGATCACGCTATCCTTAACGCCCTCAGTGTTCTCTATAGAGGTAAAATCAGATCTTACTGGCGAGTTATTTACTTGCTTTCTGAGTGAGACAGCACAGTAAACTTTTAAGTTATGTTTTCAAAATTGATGAACACCTGACTAATGCTATGGCTCACCTACCTGTGGTTTTTGTATATTCGATGCCAGAGGTTTTTTTGTCTTTTTCTTTTTAAATAATCCCCTCCAAAGATGTACTGTTCACAAACAGAATAAAGTTGACTCACTGGTTGACAGTACATTGCAGAGCCATCCCTTTGCCATCATTTTTACTTTATGACAGCTTACAGGGGAAGCCAGTCCAACTCACAGCAGTAGGTTTGTCAAAGAAAAGTATTACTCTCATAATTAATATATGGTGACCTTCTTGCTCTTACAGAGCTACAAAAGTCTCTCATTGTCATCCCACTGCTGCTGTCCCCTAACAGACATTCTTAGTCAGCAGCAGCAGTTGGCTACCATTAATAGGAAAGAGGGTGTCACTGGGACAGACCTCTTTGCCATCCCATCTGCTGATCATTTGCAGCAGTTGAGTCTTTAGAAATGAAACAGTGGAATCAATCGTTTGCTTAATGTTTCCTCTGCTTATACCATTAAACTTATGTAGGACCACCCCACACCTCTCCACTGGGGTATGCAGGTAAATGGAGATTTCATTTCTATGGAGCAAGGAAAAGAAATGTCTACTAAGGTGAAAGATGATTTGGATCAGTAAGACAGTCAGGAGTGCTATATGAAGATGCACTGTATTAAGAGAGAGCAATCAGATTCCTAAAGCTTTAGTTAAAATAGAATGTAGACCAACGTACAACTCCACTCAACTCTCGTCTGGGCTTTAGCAGAGAAACATGCATCATTTGATTCATAGGAGTGAGAAAATAAATCTTCCTTTTCCACATGGAAAGATTAAATGACAAAATTATGGTAGATTATTCTTATTAATTTGCAAACAAGACCGATAAGTTTGCTCGCTATCCAACATTAGCCAGAAGCCTTAACTAGACAAGAAGGATGCAAAAGAACTAGAATTATTCCAACAAAACAATAAATCTTATAAAGTTCTATTCTTCTATATGTTGAACAGCATCATTTCCTTTCTTGTCCCCTTTCCAATATCTGGTGGGTGAAACGACCCACATCTCTAGCTAAGCAGCTGGCTAAAAATCACTGATAAAAGCAAATGTTGTAAGTACAAAGCACTGAAAAGCCTAAGTCTTCCTTTAATGCTTTACTAGCACTTCACTAATAGGCCCATGGGGTGTAGTCAGTCAATAATAACCCAATAAAATCAATAACGATAAACAAGAGTCAGCGTTCTAATAAAAACAGAATTTTTAAAATCCAAACCAGCTGTTCCAATGTTATGTACAAACACAGGCCTAGTGCTGAGGTTCACTCTGGTTTCAAGAACCAGTGCTCAGCTGCCAGTCCTACATGCAGCTTCCACGAAGGGAAGGCTACAAAGGTGGATAACGTACAATCACTCTTGGTTTGCCAAGGAGGACACAAAATCTAATTACATGCTAGCTCCTGCAATTTCATTGATACTCTCAATTATTAAGTTTCATTTCATTTATTTTATTTGCCACCAACTGGGAAGATTTTTCCTTTGTTATCTTCTAAACGGTATAGAAACCTGCATATGAAAGACTTGGTCTTGGCTGGACAGGTCCTTTCCTACATAACAACCCATAGAATTAGTCTGTTCTTGCCTTCCCCAAAGAACTGACCACATGCTGTGTAAAGATGTTTGGAGATGAAGAGATGCAAGACTGAAGAACCAGGGATATCTTGGCTTTCCTACAGTCAAGAAAGATCTGTTTTTATTGGGCTCCTCAGGTCCAATAATTTCACTCTCATTATTTAACTCTGCAAAACTTTAAAAACTGAAGTATGGGGGACTGAGGAAAGAAAGCTGTATCTATCTCCAGATTGTTGTATAAATTATTCTGTACTCCCTAGAAAAAGGAAAATACCCAGTTCCTTCCTGCCTTCCCCCCATCTTGCTACCCTAAACGAACATCTGAGGTTAAGTCCACCTGTTAGGAAAAAAACCTCACAGCTTCCTATAGCTTTTCCTAACATATCTGAATAGACTTAAGGCTAACTAGAAATCTAGAACCAAGATTATGGTTCCTTCAATACAAAGATTTTTGTTCTATTTTACAATAGTTGTGGTAGCACAGGGTTTAAGATATTCATCCAGAACCTGAACATGACCCAAACATGTTCAGTACTTCCATCTTGCCACTAAAGAGTCCTTGGCTTCTTAAAGGTACTTGAGAGCAAAGTGTCACAGATACTTCAGATTAGAAACAACCTACTGCTGGATTCTGCTGGAGATGGGAAAAAAAAAAGAAACAGCATGTAATCCATGAATACAGGGCAAGCATTTAAGCATATCCACATTATGAGAACAAAGGAGTCAAACACTGGTGAGGGATGTGAACAATGGAGTGGCTAGGTAAATCAGTTACGTGCAACTAATTTCTCTACAGTTTTAAGAGGATTCTGCATCTGATTTTGATGAGCAGCATGGCCAATACTCAGCAAGACTTGGGCTGCATGCCATTACACAAAGGTCCATCCCAGAAATCACAGGTAGACATGGGCATTGGATTGCCACTCACCTTTTTCTGAAATCAAAACTTAAGCCAAAAGTAGTCACAGACTTGAGCTCAAGATCACAATCACACAGGTGAGAAAGGAGGTAACACAGGCTTCAGCCAGTGAAAATAGCCTCTGTCCAAAGATGATTTCCAACAACAGCACTATAGTTTGATATCTTGTCAGATTAATGGTGAACAAATTCTCAGCGAGATAAATCTGGATCTCCAAACACCCTTCTAATGGCACAAAGGATGCTTTCTCTCATTTTCCTATCTACCCCTAAACATTTTCTTTTCTCCGTGATCAAATTTATCTTCAAACATGCAGCTTTTTCTAAACGCTCTCTGACAAGCCCCATCACAAAGTGCTATGTTATGCTCCAATCATATTTAAAGTAATGATTTACTCATTTTCTGCATGAAAAAATGGGCACAGTACTTTGCAGAAACCATCAAACCTCTTATTTTGTGCTTTTCCTACAGTGCTCCTTTTGCCAACATCATTAATTGCACATGCCTCTACTGCATATACCAAGAAACACAGGCCTGGCCAAAAGCAGCTCCTGGCACCATTGCCATTCTGATATATGCATTTTAGCTTAACAATATTATCAACACATGGTTTTGAATCTTACTCAGAAAGAGTTCTATTTCCACTAGAAGGGAAGAAGTGAAGAATTCCTAAGTGTTATTTTAATAGAGTGAAGCAACAACACAGGAGTCCACATCTTATCCTTTTGTCCAGGGTTAGGGTCAAGCAAGGTGTCTCATATCCTTCGAGATGACCGTTATCTTTCCACACAGACAGAAGAATGTACTTTATACACATTTTTATATGCAAGAGGTGTGAACGCCCCAATCAAATGGAAACGCATTCCACGTGCTTGTGAAATGAACTACACTGACGTCTGTTATAAATCTTTAACGTAGCTCATGAGATCAATTAAGATGTTCATGCAGCTACAAAAAGGATGATTGAGGCAAATGGTAACATCAGGATGACCATATGGTAAGGGAACTCTAGAGCTGCGTGGACATAAAATCAGCACCACCGCAATGCCACCAGTAACCGTGGGCGAAACAGCAAGCAGGTAAACGGCAAGATGGAGGAAAACACCAAGAGGAAAACAGAACAGCATGGGAACTGATGCCCACACAAGATCCAATAACCCAAGATTACAAGGACAAGATGCCTTATTCTTATGAGCAGCAAGTGCAAAGCCCCAGCTAGCCACAGAGACTGGACATTCCCTGCCCCAGCACACCGCATGGAAAAAGGAGCTGAATGCTTAAAATAATTATATTTAATACAAGATGATCAGCTGTAAACAGCAGCGATTTTATCACTCTCCTGACCCGCAGGGCTGGAACAAATTAATTGACCGGCCCTTTTTAAGATCTCAGGCAGTTTCTCTCAAGATTGCCCATTGGGCCGCGTTACTGCCAGCCATCATCTCTGCAGGAGACAGCGGCCTATGGACAACTTACTTCACATGCAGTTGCGTTATTATAAGGTGATAACAGCACCATTAAGTCATATCACTGCTGTACGAAGGTTAAAAGACTTTTATTTCCTAAGGTTCTTCAAGCTGCTGAACTGCAATAGACAATTTAGCCTAACCTTTCACAGCAGTCCTAAATCCATACTTACTAATGAAGACAGTAACGCATGTGGGAAATCCTGTTCCCAACACCTGATTAAAAATGGGGAAACAGTATCTTTGTGCTGAATCCATCTTTTTTAGGTGTCCATTCCTTCCATGAGCAAGAGACAAATTTATTAGCTAGAACACTAGTTTCTCCACTTAAGAATATATAAGATAATGGAAATAGAAATGAAATTAAGCTCTCATCACTACTGCAATTTCTCTCCCAGAGAAACTGTAAAAAACAACATGAGTAACTTTTAACACAACATTTTATAATAGCAGGATTGTTTTGTTTTCTTTAACATCAGAAAAATGTTATTTTAGGTCAAGTTAACAGTAACCTTACTAATTGTCCTTAGGTAACTAAAAAAGAAGCATGCATTTTATTTTTCAAGCATCTGCTGTCAGTTTGTTCTTTCCTCTTACTGACACAATATCGTGCATTCAAGTCTAGAAGTAAACATACTTCATGCTGTAAAAAAAAACCACAAGAAATACTGAGAGAAGAATTAACACATTTACAAGAGAACGTTTCTGTCCACCCAATACACCGTACTTAAAGAAAAACTGAACATTTTTTGCTTCCGATTCTGGGTGACACATTGAATGGAGTCAAAACTGGCAAAAAAATGAGGAAAGGAGAGCATTCAGGTTTTAAAAGTTTATTTTTATGTATAGAAAAGTTCTATAAGGAAAGAAAGATCCTTACTGATTAGAACTACAGTAATCAGAAAAACCAGAATTTCACTTTTAATGCTTGTGCTTCTCTACCAAGGGATAGATGGACGGGTTTTATGTGGTTTTGGGTTTATTGATATTTACGTGTGGCTCCTCCAGAAGCTCAGCAAACAGAGACACCTAATTCTCATGTGCTATTCCAGGAAACAGTAGAAGAATAGAAGTTGCATTGCTGTTTGCATGAATACCTTGCATTACAACTTCAGAGAGGCAGGCGCAGATAGCAGCCGAATGCACTAGAATCAAAGACCAGACACATCTTAACACTCAGAGCCTAAAACCCTAATCTGCCTCTTCTCTCATGAAGAGAACCACATCAAGTCATCCAAAACACCAGATTCAGCCCTCTGCTAATATGAAACAAATAGTTGTTTTTGCTACACCCATGGCCAACTTGAGCAGAAAGCCCTGATGGCAGCTTTCCTACTCGGATCAACAGAGGGAAAGTTGAATTTCTGCCTCTAGTGGAGGGAGAAGCAAATAAATAAATAAATAAATGGGGGGAAATAGCATCTCTTGAGTGATTGCCAAGAATTCCCACAAAAAAATAAACACAGTCTGGTGGTTATGTTCTTAACAGCTGTGTTAATGGGGCTAAAGAAACCTTAGAGAAACTGTCTTTTTTAAATGAGTTCTGTTCTTAAAAAAAAAAAACCAATACAGTACAAGTTCTGCTTTTAAACCCAGCATGGTTTGCAAATCACAAGTGTCACTGCAGCAATGGCAGCGGCTCTCAAGGGGATGTAGTTGACACAGCCCAGAGTCCCACACTACCTTCACCTTCAGTACATTGAATCACTGAGTACCTTGAGTTGTAAGGGACCTATAAGGATCATCAAGTCCAGCTCCTGGCTCCGCAAAAGCCCATCCAAAAGTCAGATCATATGACTGAGACTTGCCCAGATGCTTCTTAAACCCCATGCTCTGAGCCTTTGGATAGCCTGGCACAGATGGCAGCCCACAATGTGCCCATTGTAACTTCAAGCCTCCTGCTATCCCAAGCTCCAGCTCCTCCTGCCCTCCCATTGCCCATCTCCCCACAAAGATAGGTGTGAATTCTCTGCTGTGTGGCATCCCCAGCATGCCTGCCTCCATCTGGCACACAGCACAAAGAGGAAGGATGGCTGCAGAACACTATCACCAACTGGGTGCTGGGTAACACCCAAGCCAAACCTTGCTTTGTGAAGCATTTGAAAGAATATAGTCACAGAAAAGACACAGAAGTGATTCCCGCTGCAACTTGTGGATGCATTTTTGGCCACGTAAAAATTAGAGTGATCTTCTTCACAGCTGGATCACAGAAAAGCAAAAGGAGAGGTTTAAACCATCTCTAGACACATCCATTAACTTCTACTCCATGCACATTAGATGCCCTCAGGGATATATTGTTGCAGCTGTGCCTGATCCTACCTTTGAGCACACTTTTTCTTGCTGCCCTGAAACTGCCTGAGAGCATCCCCTTGTAACTAGCTAGAGGTGGCTGCCATTGCCAGACTTCGCTCTGGTTGGAAAGAAGATATATATATATTGTTGATCCAAGGAATGAATATATATATAGGTTTTGTTTGTTTTTGCAAGTGTTATATTTTGTGAACTTGTCTATAAGTCCACATGAATAGAGAATTCTATTCCACAAAGGAATAAATGCTTTATCTTCACTGTTTCAAAATTATCTTCTCACTTCAACTTGTCACATGGGATGTTCTCTCCCTGCTTGAACACCAAGCTCAACTACAAACTACATTTTCCTCTTCTCAAGTTAGTTGAAAGTTGCAAACTAAAGTGAATATTAAATATTTTGGGGAAGATTTTGGAACCACCCATGAATTAAAGCATCATCTGTAAGAACAGGTGTGTCAGAGCCTCCTCCGCTCCCCAGACTTGAGCCCTGACGGCCCATCACTGCCCTGCCATCGTACAGACATGGGGCTGCTACAGGAGAAGCGTGAGGAGGAAAGTGAGCAGGATGCGAGGTCACTGAGTGCTATGCTCAATCCTTCAAAATCTGAACACAGGTTTACTTTGCGTGTGGATAGCGAAGGTGCTATAGTAAAGTTGATGTGAAGAGCACCAGTGAACGGGAGACCGCATCAACAGACAGGATAGGAGACAGTTTAGTCAAGACAGAAGGCAGACTTGAGCGTTCAAAGAGCTGTACTTTGGCCCCTTCTTCTCATACCAGATGGATTTTCTGGCTGAGACTTGTCTGCAGTTTTCCTCATAGCTACTTTACAGAGGGAACAGAGCAAAGAAACCACTTGGATCTGGTTTCCCTAGAACAGGAGAGCAAATATCCTCAGTGCTGTTTTGGATCTAATAAGTCACAGGAGGCACCTTACCCCTTACCTCCCAGTTCATACATTCGCAGGGTTTCTCTGATTACAATCCAGCTTTCTCACTTTCCACTTGACTCTAAATTCTACAAGAGAGCTTGACTGGGTTCAAAAGCAGAGCACAGGAAAGCTTCAGAAAAATCAACCGAGTGTCTTAAATATGTATGCTAGAAAATTCATACGTTCAAGGTATTCACAACCAGAACACAAGAAAACCAGCTTCCTCTAGAGCTGGAACCAAACCAGTGACCCAAGCATCAATCTGAGAGTGTTGGGAAAAGAAGCTAGATCCAAGTTTTTCATCTGGCCTCATCTCAGTGATGCGCTGGCCCAGACCCAAACGTGCCAAAATGCTTTGGTGCTCTAATCCACACTAAAGCCCTTGCGTATAGCTCTATTCCACACTTCCCAAATCCTCTTTTCTCTTGAGCAGGCAAAACCCCTGATTTTCAGACACGCCAAAAATGCTTTAGGTTTGATCTTAAAAGCAACTATTTCTCTACTGTCACTTTTTCGATGTCAGCAAGGTGTCACGTATCAATGAAGAATCAGGTGAGAAAAAACAAACACCTCCTCACCTTATTGCTACCTGGAAAAAAAAGAAAAACACCACCAGCTACAACACCATTGCATAGAAAAGTGTGATTACTGGAAGCAATTTATGTCCTTGCAATAAAGTATAACAAGGCAAATTCCTGCAGTTCCTGGGTCTTCAAGGATAAATTCCAATTTGAGGGGGCTTATGGGTATAAATAGAGACCTGACTTCAGCATGTACACCACATAGATCTCTGAACTTTATGAGCACGAGAGGAGAAAAAATTGACCACAAAAATGACATAAGGAGTATTAAGGGCCTGACTTAAACCCGCAGAAGGAAACACATTCAGAGTTAAGCCTAAGAATAGGCTTTGCTCGTGCTCTTGAGGGCTGGAGGGAGGAGTGAAGAGAGAGGTGCATTCACGCAAACTTCAGCACTGTATTCCAGACAAGACATTTAAGCTTAAAGCCTTGAATTGCTGATGGTTTAAGGAAAGACAGCGATGTTACCTAGGGGCAGCAGCAGGGATGTTTCCTTCACAAGTCTCTGCCCACCAGCAGAGCACTGTGTGACCCCACACACTTCCATCACCCTGCAGCAACCACCAGCTGGGCACCGGTCCAGTGGCTAAAGAGAATCTCCCTCTACACACATTCCCTAATTTGTTCTCCCTCTCTTCTAATGCAACAGACTTTAAAGACCTGGAGATAGTACTACAGAAGAAATCTTTACTGGCAAGGTCATTTTAAAAATATACAAAAATATCCTGTTTATACCTCCTTCCATTTTTCCTGATATCTCTTACTGATAACTCGCAACTGCCTCCCCCTCAAACACCAAGCCTACGCTTTTGTGAAAGCTCTCCTAAAAATACAGAGATGGAAAACCAACTTGTACTTGAGATCTACTAAGTCAGCAAGGTAGGGAAAGGGGGAATACAGAACTTTGGAAAGACACTCTCAAGCCAGAGATACTCATCCCTAATACAAGCTGCGTCAACTTGTCATCTCCAAAATACATACATGGTATTCATGCACACACGACACAGAGCGTTGTAGGCCTGATACCCAAGTTCTCTCCTTACCACAGGAGAGACTGAAGATTGGGCCAAAGTGATTTCTGAAACCCCAAAGCCAACCTCCAAGAGATTGCTTGTTGTTCTTCCATTCCCTTCCCAGCTCCTGGTGGGAGGTTCCAGCCCAGCACCCCACAGGCCCCCATCATCCACCCCTTCCCCAAGAGAACCCATGACAGCCACCCACAGCCCTGGCAAAGCAGGACAGAGAACAATAGGGTGGCTTATTACAAGCAATATTTAAATCCTGAAGCTTGCATCTCCCAGAACTGTCCTACAGGCTCACAAAACACACCAGCTTTTTTTTTTTTTTTTTTGCACGATTTTCAAGTGGTTGTACTTCACTTTTTTTTTTAATCTTTGAGAAAACAATATATGTCAGGAGATAGCATGACAGCACCGGGTTCAATGATCTCAGTGAAGGAGCAGCTCCTAGGCCAACTACAAATTTTAGTTAGGGGTTGGCTTGCAGGAAGACTCCAAATTTTAATCAGTGCAGGAAGAGGGGAGGATGTGAAAATGCCCAAAGTCTCCTTCTGAATAACTATTTGTTTATTAACATTTCCAAAAGCCAATTATTTGCTTCAGAAAATACCTTTGAAAATACACAGATAAAAGTCAGTGGTTTGTTTTTCCAGAGTGGGGTTTACACTAAGTTGCAGCAACATAATGTACCAGATTTTTGATGCTACAGATGGTTGTGGGGAACCAGAAATACTTGAGGGAGGCAGGGCAGGATGTACTTTTTGTATCTCTTACTAAGAGCTGATGCCTTCTAAGTAGATTTTCGCAAGAAACTCAGCAAAATCGCATTGGTTTGCAACCACTTCTCCAAACCTGACTGAAGAGGCAGCCACCAGGACAATGCTAATTGTGCTAAAGCATATGCTAATGATGTGCTGCAAGTTGTGTTTGTAGTTCCAAATGAAGTCTAAAAAATTAGGGTTTTTTCCCCTAAAACTGCAATGGCACAGAGTCCTCCCAGAACACACCCAGCAAAGCACCAGAGCTGCTCCTCACACCTCCACTTGCACAGGTACCAGCTCTTTCCATTGCTCCCTCTCTCCCTTTTTAGTATTAACTGTTAATTACAACATATATTTCAGTCAGCAGTCCAGTGATTGATGACCCACGTGCCTTCAAAATGCCAGCACCAGGAGGAATCACCACAACGCAGTGTGAGTTCCAAAGGGTTAATCCCAGAGTGAATACTTCAGATGTGTAATTTAATACTTCATAACTGCTGAAAATTGGAGCCCACATAATTTATTTTCTTTGGTCTGGGCACATTTGCCTCATGCTTGGCTGTGGCTGACTTCAGAGAGACACACCTAAAGCCCTCAAGTGTCCCAAGCGGCCCATGTCAGTTGTACAGAGAGATTGTGGTCCTTGGAGCAAGCCCAAGGATTAGGTGTTCCCGAGAAGGTTTTTTTGGCTCTCCAAAGCCCACGGATGTCATGGGAATAGACTGCACTCCTTCCCCCAGCTCCCCCCCCAGAAGGCCACATATCAACGGGATATCTAACCACTCAGAGACAGGCTTTTCACAAAGGTATACATTAAAATAAATAGAACATGCGACCAGAAAGCACAGAGAGGGAAGGAGGAATTGATGAGAGGAGACGGGAAACAATCGCTTCATTGTGGAGCAGCAGTGAGGAATCGCAGAGCCGAGCTCCACCTACAGTCCCCTCTGCAGAGCTGGTTCTGCGCTGCTCTAACGCCTGGCTTCGGCTTTATTCCTATCTTTGCTGGAAATTCAAGATATACGCTTACATTTTGTGTAAATGCAAAAGTGGGTAAAATTGACTGCGTTGTCAGAGTACATTTCGTGTTAGTTGGTATTTTCAAAGCTTGCTTTTCCCTGGAATTAGTTTGAGGATTCTGCCTCTCTCTGGCTTTCGTTTGCACCGGCTTCGTATCATCGGACAGCATCTGCCGTTTTTATTGCTGTTTGCAGTTCAGTAGTTTCATCATTCCATTAAAAACAAGTTTGCCTAAGTTGTGTTTTTACTCTTCTGAAGGAAAAAAAAATGCTTCAGACATGATTGGGATTGTAACTTGCAAAAGCAGTAGCCGGACTCTGAAAGCATCGAATGCAATCCTCCCAATATTCAGTTTGCTGAAATGAAACCTTTCAAGACTAATTCAAACTTTGTTATTGGTGGCATATAATAGTGTATCTGCAGAGTGCACCATGTGCATTTGAGGCAAGGTAGCAGATCTCATGGAGGGGGGCTGCACACCCAAGTAAATTGCAGCAGAACCTGAAGCCTGGGCCATCCTCAGAACCTCATCAGGTCCCACAGAGCCCAGCTCCTGCTTATCTGCCCAGGGTGCAGCTCTTCTGCAGAGACGACTTATTTCCCCAGGGAATAAAGTTGATCAAAACAAACATCGGGCTGCAGGAAGTCATCTGCTCAGGTTTTTTGCACATGGGTTGGGGAGCAGCCTCCCCACTGTACGATCAAATCTCTTATCATGGTACAAGTGGCACATATCTACACACAAATCTCAGTGTCCCCAAATCCCAAGAAGATTAGAAGAAATCTGCTGGAACCACCATCATTCATCTTCTGCCACCTGGTTAAAGTACTTATACAAAGAGCTCTGCAAATATGCTGCATGCCTCTAAAGCAGGGGGAGAAATCAAGAAAGGAGGAAGATAGACATTTATTGCACACTGTGTTCATCGGCTAACTCAGACTCCAAGAATGCCCAGTGCTAGATTAAAGCACCGAGCTCTGTTTGATACTCAGACTTCTGACAGTAGCAACTCCGGGTTTGTTGAGAAGCAGAAACCCTCTTCCTTTAGAGGAACTTCCTATGCTTGGATTCCTATCGCAGTATTGTTTGTAAAGACAAATATGTCAGAATGAACACCAACTCTCAGAAGGAAGAAAGGAGGAGAGCCCAAACTCATGAGCATCATCTCATCCTAGACAGCAAAGACAATCTGACTTACATCAGCAAGAACGCCACCAAAAAACTTCTGTAAAGCAGGAAAATTCAGACCATGATCTACTACTACAGCTGTTGTTTTAAAAAATAAAATAAATAGGCACAGAAATGGTACAAGCAATGGGGGGGTGACTAAGGCTCAGTCCATGATTGGAGAAAGCAGAGGCGAGCAGAAAATACAGTGAGGCACAATAGCATAAGAGATCATTAACTAAAAACCCTTCCATGAATAGATTGTCAGTGTTGTTAAGGTCTGTCATAGAAGGCAAAGAGCTCTTACACTCAATGTGTGGAAAACAGCAGACAAGCACAAAAATTCTCCATCAAAATCTTTTGATAAGCATCGTCATCTCACTTGGTCCAACACACTCAAAATTCATACGTCCAAAATCATCATAATTGTGTCCCAGGTGAGAAAGCAAGTAGAAAAGCAACTCGATGTCAGTGGCAGCATTAGAAACAGAATATGCTGTTCCATCTTCTGAGCAGTGTAATAGTTATGATGCACCCTTTTACAAGGCATATACTTGACCTGTTCCATTACCATGCATAAAATAATAAGTAATGAGTGGGCGGGTGATCTCACCCGTGTCTTTAAACCTCCTGGAATGTGTGGGTTACAAGGTTTGAATCACACAGAAGTAGTACGAAATTTGCATGCTGTTTCAAAGAAACTGAAGAAGAGAGCCTGGTGAGAAGGAAGAATGTTAAGAAACAAACAAGAACAAGAGATGAGTCAAAGAGAAGCTACATGAAAGTAAATCAATATCCACCTGTGTTAAAGAAGTGGATGTTCAGTCAAGCTTCTCAGCGTTTCTACGGCTGACAGACTTCTTCCCACGTAGAGAGGGAAACAATATATAGATATCACTAGTCTACCTACCCTATTTAGAGATAAACAGGTGAGACACTGAACCCTCCCATTACTGCCAACCAGAGCAACTCCCTCAGCAGCTCCCAGACCAACACAAACGAGATCAAAATCAACTACAGAGTCCATGCTGCAGAAAGGTTTTAATTTAATTTCACCCAAACATCCATCCGTGCCCAGGCTGAGTTTCTGCCCCTACATTATCCACAGCTCCAAGCAGCCAGGAGACTCAGGAGGTTACTGCCAAGCCAGGCTACACATTTATGAATGAAACTGATGTCTTCTCCAAATGTAAGACAACAGACTGTGGATGAGTGCCACATTTCACCCCCCCCCCCCCCCCCCAAAAAAAAAAAAACCTTAGGAAGATGAGTACACTGTATTTCTTCAATTCAGTGCTGATATCTGATTTCCCTCCAGGACAGACCAAACATTCAATAACACTGAACAGCCTGACTGCGTAACTAAAATACTTGCAATGAAAAGTTTTCACTCTCAGCTTATTTCCTAGTTTACAAAAGCTCTTATCAAAAAAGCTCTCTAAATTGGAATTAGTGAGTGATCCAGGTCTCTAAAGCCCAGGGACTGGAAGTGAAGATTTCTTAATTATACCAGCAGGGGCTTGATTTCTATTCTTAGTGCAGCTGGGTAATGTTGTTAGGTTCTTGCCGAGCACCGTTTTTCATTGGCAGGGATAGCCCCTGGTTTGCTCTGACTAAAATACAGAGCTCTTTAAATTGAAGCATCTCCACATACATGTGCAGAGGAGCACACACTTTCCAGTCACCCCCCCAGCCAGTTCTTCAACAGAACCTATCTTCTTGTAGAGTGCAATAGTTCCTTCCTTGGGAATTTAATTACCATTCTCAGAGCTTTTCCTATTTTTCTTGCAATGCTTTTTCTCCCCCAGGTTGCTTCTGCAATACCTTACTTCCCATTTCTGGGTTAGAGACAAAACCTGAAGTGGCAGTTGAGATCATGCCCCTAATGACAAATGGCACCGTAACAACCACCAATGTTAAAAACTTCCATCCACAGCAGCTGACCTGCAGTTTACCAAAATATATCCAATACTGGGAGCTCCCACCAAAATCAACTCAAATTCACATTACAGAGGACCAGAATCCAAAATTCTACCCCGAGAAAGAAATCACTACAGATTAACTACTAAATCTCAAATCCCTGGAATGCTCTAATAAAACAACTTGCAGAATAAAGTGTTGTACTTTGCAAAATACATTCTGCAGTTTAAGTACATTAGGGTTAGGGAGTGGGGGAAGGTAGCGCATTAGTTTATCATCTTAGGGCTTCTGGGCAGAATCCAAAGAATTGGGTTCAATCCCCAAATAAGTCATATATTTTCCTCTTTAAAATATTTGACTCATACTGGCAACGCTCTGAAGACAAATGAACTCTGGACTCTGAACAAGACAGAGCTGCGGTTGTTAAAACAGCTATTTAAGTCTCGTGAGCTGATAGTTACTCGTTGCTTTCTCGCAGGAATAGCAGTCATCTGCAGCATCTCTTCAGCTTTGCAGTGTGCTTGGACAACTCCAACAGGGCAAGTCAACCGCGTGTCAGAGCAACTGGTGGTCACACATGATGCTGTGAGACACAGGAATGTAAAGATGCAGTATTTCTACCCGTTCAAACTGCCTTATCAAAATTCAGACTTGCTTGCTGGGAAACTGTTCACTCTTTGCTACCTTTTCTGCCAAAACCCAACTGTAACAACAAAAGTTTATAAACAATGAAAATTCCAGCTGCTTGACATCAGCAATGTGAAGCTTTCACTTCACACTGATACAAATATTTACCCTGAGCTCTGACAAAGCTTTCCTTGCCCATGTCGCCCTTAATCATACATTTTTCCTTGATTGAGTTATGCTTTCCAGTACATGATTTGCTCCGGTTTACTTTTTAACACATCCCAGAGGCTTCGTCAAAATCAGCTCAGTGCAGGCCATGTCATTTGGTAGCTGCCAAACATACTATTCAGAAGGACCCTGGCAAATAGAAAAAACAGCATCTTTTTCTAACTGCCCTAATAAACGTGTTCGTTCATTTCTGACCACCATTTATTTCTTAGGTCCCGCATATCCATAAAGCAATGAGCCAAGAAAATAAACAGAAACACACTCGTTTTCCTTTTCATCTGCTCCCTTGGGACAACACACTGACTTCTTTGGCACCTTATAGCTGAGAAACTGCAGATTATCGAGGATTTCCTTATTATTTATGAGACAGATTATTAATGGAGGGAAAAAACAATAAGGAACCCCCTTTTTTTCCTGTATTAATACTTGCAAAAGTATACAAGAATTAAAAAAACATACCTACCTACCTGAACACATAGGAACATCACAGCTTAATTATATTCTTCTAAAAGAAAATAAAACTGGGATTTCTCAGTAATACTAAAATAAACCCATTAAGGTGTATCAAGGAGAACAATCTCATCTACTAACAAGGGGAAAAAAGCTTGCTTCAATCTATGCACTAATAAAATGTATTTATATTCCAGTGCAATAATCAATACAAAGTTACTCTGTCACTTATTTCCACCCTTTTCCTTTTTGATACCTCTCTGCATCCCAGTTTGAACTGAGAGGAGAATGAAAACAGAACTGAGAATGCTATCACTTGAAAAATAAGACTGAGATGTCCCAAATCCATCTACTGGAGCACATATTCAGGCATCCCAGCTGAGTTGTTTTAAACCTGAATACTTCAGTCCCCCACTTCACAGAAGATTTTTCTTTCCAGGTGTGCAGGATCTCACCATCTAAAAGCTTGCCTATTACTGCTGTTTCACATCAGAAGCAAGAAAAATTTGGGTAATACTTTGTGGTCTAATAAATCACTAATTCAGCTCAAAGCCAGGCAGTAAACATTAGAAAAATGTAAATGAATATTAACAAGAGTTTCAATCTTCCAGTAATACAAAAATCCTGCGAACATTGTGAAGCACTAGGAGTTAAAGTTTTGCTCCGTTCATGCCTGGTGATCTAATTCAAAGATGCAGTCGTGAGTCCAGTCTTGGCTCCAGTTTGAAGTAACCCCTGCAGGTCTCAGGAGAAGTGGGAAAAAGAGAAAGCAATCTAGGAAGACTTTTTGTCTGGCAAATTCTCAAGCAAGAGATTCACATGCAAAGCTGATCAGAGCCCATACAGCCACTGCATTGAACATTCACCTGTGGTTGAAGAAACACCACTCTGGGCAGCCCCAGTCCCAGCATGGCAGGACTGAGGATGACTGAAACTTGCAGTGAGCCCAAATTAGGAAAATAAACCTTGAGAATTCAGAGTGCAGATTAGACTTCCTCTCTCACATTTTTCTATGATGTCTCAGATAAACTTCATATTCTAAATCCATTTGTATCACCTAGCTTCAGCCTTTGAATATTTCCTATATTAAAATTGAAGGTGCATGCTGAATGTTTTGAAATTTCCAAGCAAAACTGACTTCAATGTTAAAGTCATTTAGGAGGTCATGCTTCAAATACTCATATATATATAGAGAGAGAATTTGATTCTGTTACGACATTAGGGATATTTTAACACTCATATCAAGGCAGTATGACAGAAATCCAATAATTGTATAACTTGTGGTTACTGTCAGCCATAGCCATGTATATCCATCACATGAATGTTTGGAGTGCATTTAGAAATAAAAATCATGACCAATGATTTGGTGCTTGAACATCCCAAAACAACCAAGAAAATGAATCATCAGAAAGAGCTAAAGTTCATTCCGTACTTCTTACATTGACTTTAAAATTTAAGAAAAGGAACAACATCTACATAAAAATAAGCATAACACATCAACCACAGGAAAACAGATTGAAGTGATGACATTTGCCTTACCTAGCCAGATGTATTCATGTCTCAAGCTGCATATGCACAATGTCCTCAATAGTCAAGGAAGAGAAACAGGTCCCACACTAAGGTGGGATTTCTTTAATTGCAAGGAAGAAATATAAAGCTTAATTCAGCTGTCCAGCAAGGTTCTAGTGCCATTTCAGATGCTCAGTGGGTCCTCCATGTTACAGGACACAGGAGAGGACAAAATCTTCCAAATTTGCAATGTGAGCCTTGACAGCAGCTTCTCATTAAGACAGTTGTTTTCAGTCAGCTCAGCCCCTAAATGCTTTATATCAGAATTCAGTATCCCTCTTTGTTGAAGAGGGTAGTACCCCAAGTGACTGATTCATTTACAGGCAGTCACCAGGTACAGACAGTATAAGAGAGGTAATGTCAAGAAGAGCAAATCCAACCCACATGCCTCCTGCACCAACGCATCTCAGCAAACTGATCTGCAAAGCAAAAGTGGAGTTTTGCATGATCTGACAGGTTATGAACTTGGGTTTTAATAAATTGATCGGAATAAATTGAACAGAAAAATAGATCATCTGTAGAAAGCTGTCATGGCAGTGAGTGGAAGTTCAGATATGGCACCAATGGTCTAAGGATAGACTGACCATCTCCCCTCTAGGGGAGTGCCCTTACTCTAAGGAGGGTCCATCACCCATCACTGACCAAAGGGAAAGCAAACATATGAAAATCCAAGGAAAAAGGAAGCAAGAAAGCAGAACTGCTTGATTTCTCACCTTACTGAAATGCTTTGTCACGAGTGAAGTGAATTACTCAGATGGAAGATACCTTAAACTCTGCCTCCCTTTATCAGAATTGAAGATATGAATTCTTCCACACTTTTGACTACATTGAGGAAAATACCAGAACTGCATTCAGATAAGATGATGAATTGGTCTGTTCAACATGTACCTTTTGTGTAAGGTCGTTGACTGAGAAAAGATCAGGTCTACAAGTTAGCTAATACTTAATTCATCCTCATATGCTTTAAAATTTGAAGCTTTTCCATCACAGCAGTGGAAAAAAAAACTGTATTAACACCCAAACTTCAACTGTATTAAAGAATTTCCTGGAGTTGAGTCCTGTCAAACAGCTGCAAAGATAGGGGTGTTCTTTACGTGCACTTCTCTCAACAGCTTCTGTATTCCTCATCCTCCTCAAAGATCACAAGGTTAATTATTAATACCAACTTACAGACAGACTTCCCCTCTGGAAGAGACTGAGGTATTCTGCTTCCCTTCCGACCAGACACAAGATATCCACAATTTGGGTTCCAATTTTACCAGGCTGCAATCGAGGCTTTAACACCAAATCAAGACACGTTATCTCTTAACTCCTGTCCCTGCACCCACACATGGTCTTCTCTATGTACTTGTTGGGCACCTCATTCCTAGGTTCAGAGTCAGTAGAGGGAGCACAAGAGCACAAAGAAGTATTGAATAGCTACAAAGAGCAAACACGCTGATTGTTTGGGAGTTGTTTTTCTTCAATGTTACCATCCATCCCACCAGAATGCAAATGCATAAAATCAGGCAAGACCATCATAATGCTTTGAGATATAACCCCAGACCAAAAGAAAGTAGAGATTAAGGGCTGGAAAGCCCTCACAAGGGCACAAAAACAACTGTTTCTTAAAACAGACATCATCAACGCAATGTAGAAAAGTTCCCTACTTTTGTAATGGCTGCAACATCTTTTGACCATGTTCAGTACATAACTCAAAAAAATTAAGCATAAATCTCATTTGATCCCAGTGAATAATCAGTTATGTTGAGATAAATCAAGACAAAATCTTGATTATGAATACTGCAATCAAATAAATTTCAGGTTCATCTAAAATTTGCTAAAATTCCAGAGTTCCTCAAGAATTTCTCACATTTGGTTGATGGAAATCCCTGGATTCAGCTTGAATGAACTTTGTGTGATTTAAGTTGGGTTTGTTTTTTTTTTTTTTTTAAATTACAAAAAGGGAAATTCAATTATTTTTCATGGTTTTGGCTTGCAATCAAGTACAACATCACATTTCTAAGCAAGCTTCATTTCTACTTTTCAATTTCATTTTAACCTCAGAGTAAGATCAGGAGGACAAAAGTCTTTATTTATGAATGTAAAACCAGATTTTTGTTGGAGTTATTCCAGCATTATGCCATTTTAGATGGATACTTTAACTTGATTTTGGAGGCCGAAGAGGAAAAAAACTTTTTCCATGAATCCTAACAACTTGCTGAGCTGAACATTCTTCTCATTGTTGTGCAGAAAACTGCACAAAAAGCAGCATCTGAATGCAACCAGAGGGCTGAGTGCAATTCTGTGACTAAGTGCAGGTGAGATGCTCTCCGTGTCATCTCAAAATAATCACACAAGTTACTGTTATTTAATCAACACTGGAAGTTCTGCAGTCCCTCTTATCATTAAACATCGGTTTAAGAACAGTAAAATACCCCACTCCAAAAATAATCAGGACAGTTTTGTCTACTTCTCCAGATCAGTTATTTGTAAAACCAGGTGTATAAATGCTTTACTTCCTACTTTTTCAGATATGAAGCATTAAATACTATGTATCATAGCAGAATAATAGGAGTGGAGGAACAAGAAAGAAGAAGAGAGTAAGAAATCAAAAAAAATTCAGTTGGCTTCAAATATTAAGTCTAGCACACATTAAACCTCTGTAGAGCCATTCAATGATTTCCTTATACACCAACCAACTCATACTAGAAGTCCTAGAAAAGACAATCCACCATTTAGAAATAAAAATATCCTGGAGTATTTGAACATTTCAGCATTCACAGAGACCACTGAAGTAACTAGCAGTACTTTTTGGACACCTTAAGTACTTTATATGCTGGCTATTCAGAAGCTTAACTACCACTATCAGACTTCACAAAGCACCCATGTCATTACTCCTCACACTACATCTTTTTCATTCGTGAATCATTTTCTCATGCTATCTCATTCCCATCTCATGTGAGCCAGACTATTTTCTTCTACATTCAAATATTTATTGATATGCTTTCAGCAAACATGAATCTACCATCATTAAAGCACTATATTTCTTGCACTTGTTTAAAGCAGGAACCCATTCTGAAAGGTCAGTGTGTATAAACAGTACATTTATTGGCTTCCAATTAACTACATCACATCCGTGCAGCTGAAAGTTGTCCTTGTAACAGCTAAGCTTTGCAAAATCAAGCTCATTATATACATAGTATGGGTTATATAAGAAACAACAGCAACAAGTCTACCTCATCACATCCAGGTCGTTACCTTTGAGATGATATTCCTATGAGCTTAGCCATTATCTTAAGCCCTGGTGGAGATTTGTACCTGCATGTTTGAGATGTGGGAATGATTTGGGATTCTTGGTACTTTCAGCTTTGGCCATTTCACAGCAAGAGACCAACAACTGCTAGAAACTGACTTTCTTAAGTTAAGAGCCTTCTGAAAGATAAGTTCCTCCCAATTTAGACCAAACGAGTCCAAAGTTAGCACTCAAAAACTGAAATTCAGAGTAATTTAAAAGAAATCTTGATTGATAAAACACAAAACACTATTTCACATTTCATCAGAAGAAGCAGTTAAAAGTTAAAGATCAGTTTTGAATTACAAAATATTTTGAAAAAGCCCGGCTCACAGAAGAAAATTTCAACGTCATTTCCACTTCCAATAAGCTAACATTAAACTACAGTATGTTTGAAAACAGTACACATTAACCTAGAACACTGACACATCGCTGATGATAGTATCAGTGTGCACACAATGCTTTTGTAAAACATGAAAGATGGCACTAATAAAAAGACAGAACTAATCTGACTTCATGGTGACTCAGAACAGCACACAATGCCGTACTACTGTACTGGCAGGTAATCTACTGCCTCTTTAAATAAATCTAAATATTAGGTCTAGGAAGGATCAACCTGAGAAAAATGCTAAAATATAGCTGCTGAAGTTAATACTTACTTAATACTTGCTTTTCTACAAGACTTAAAATGAAAAGGCTTTCCGACCATTATAAGATGTACAGTCTTAATCTACATTTCAATAAGATATTTAAAGGCAATGCTGAAACTGTCAAGGACCCTTTCTTAAGCCTGAGAGAGGCCTACAAAGGAATGCTGACAGCTTCGTTTTCTGTGACACGGAAGCATTATTTTATCACCAAAACCTTATTATGTTCGTATTCGTTTTAGTGCTTCTCTTTGCAGCCTCTTTGCAAACCCCAGGGGTGTTGGGCAGCACAAACACAGGATAGGAGCACTCGTGTTGTCAAGAGCCCTTACGACAAAGGTAGATGAAGAGATGGGTGTAGACATACGTGTTTGTTTTTTATCAGAAAGGCCAGAAGTTACACTCAAATTAAGTTTCTCACTGAGATACTCATACAGTAAAACAGCCTGAATGACACTTCACAGTGTAATAGCCATAGATATAGAAGGATTTTAAGTGCATCTTCCTCTCGGCATACACACTTACTATTAATACTGGTTTATGCTAAAACACACATTTTTTTTTTTCTTTTTTAATCTTTGTTATAGATGCATTAAACATAGCAGGTCACGCACCTTGTTAAATTAACTTTTCCATTAATAACGTGGCTCCAGTTAAAAAAAACCTTTTCTTCTTGTGTGAATGTGTACATACAGACCATAAACAGCTCCTAATTAGTCACATGTGGATTCAAATGCGGACTCGTGTGCTATAAACCAACACCAAAGTATATAAGGAACTGTCAGTCAGATCAAAAGTCAATCCAAAATCATCCCATTTGCAGAGCTGAGACGCTGTCACAGTTAGTTAGCCATAAATGTTTAAAACAGCTACCAAACTTTTATTCTAATTGAGCATGAGTTGAAAGGCTGCACACTTTGATGTCTTCGCTTTTATCATTTGTATATAGCTTAAAACAGCAGATTTTTTTCCTTCTCCTAGAAATAGGAGACATCACTTCTTATTGAAAATATACAGGTAGGTCAGACTGCATTTGTGGAGCCAACGTATGGTTTGCAATCATGCATGTAATCACTTACAGCACCAGTCTTGAAAAAAGTGCAATTGCAGTACTTTCTCATTACTATTTAGCCTTTTCTTCCTGTCAATTGTTGACCAAATCTTCTTAAAAACAGAAATGCATCTTCAGAATATTATCTGAAATGAGGTCCTACATCGCTTAGGCAAACTGATTCCAAGACTTCAATGGCATCGTCATTTCCAATCCTTTAATGTTTTTCAGAAGGAAGGACAGCAATGGAGCTTATTTATAGGCATCTGCTCAAATATGCTTCCTGCAATCTGAGAACACGTTAACTGAAACTTGAGAGGCAGCAATGAAAAGTCCAGACCTAATCTTATTATTACAGCAACGCTATTAAACAAGAGGAAGGATGCTTAAAACACGAGTTGGGCAGAACAAATGCAGCAGAGGAGCCTCAGTGCTACAGCTTAAAGCAGAGCACGAGCACAGCCTATGAAGCATCTCAGACCACCCTTCCTCCTTTTGAGGAGACAAGAGATAATAGCAACAATCGAGTTTGTAACATCAACATTCCCACCTCTGCCTATCAGGATCTAACCAAAATCCCAAGTAAAATGGTCTCATCTTCAAAAGATGATGCAGCATTCCTCAGACTTATCTCCTGTCTGATAGTTTGTGTGTATGCTGGGTGATCTGGGATTAGGATTAATGCTGCCCTCCACAGGCTGAGATTGGGAAATATCACTACACTTGTGTTGTCTGCTAACAAAACAATGCTGGAGCCATACCCAAGCGTAGGTCCCTGCATTCATTTTTCTCCCAGTAGGACACAAGACTCTGTCAAAAGCTTCACCAACTACCACGACCAATCTAAAAAGGCAGCAAGATGAAGGGCAGAGGAGCTCCACACTCCTCTGTGATGCCCTCCATACACCTTTGTGGGGCAGCAGCTTCATCTCTTTCTCCCAAGAAAACATGCATAGTACTAGCATGAATTTATTACAGTATATCTGAGGAAACGTTCTATGTTAATAAAACGACAAACTGAGAAAGAGAAGCTCAGTGAAGCTCTGCTCACCTTTGAATTCACCTGGAATTGCAGCTTTCTTGTTTTTGCTCTTTTTCCCCACTTGTTTAAGTTTTGTACCAAAATTCATAAGGATGTATACACATATATATCACGACCAACTGTAACTCATGCTTACAGAAAGTGAAAATTTACCTAGCTCTATAAAGGAGCACACAACCACAAATATCAGTAGAAGCAGCAATTTAACCTTCGTTCTTCAAGGAAGGTACCTAACAACGCAGCATCGTCTCTCTATAGAAATCACCATGCAGTGTCTATGAACCCAAAACCGTAGCTGGGACCAAGGAATCTTCATGTTAGGGACTGCACAAAAAACACAAAGAACAAACTCAAGTTCTAAAAGTGAACTTAGAATGTGAGAGGCATGAGAAAACTATGACTTTTTCTTTGAATCACCAAGGTTGGAAAAGACCTCCAAGACCATCCAGTCCAACCATCCACCTCCCACCAATATTTTCCCACTGAAGCAAAGGAGACCGATTCTGTTCTCACCTTTTTAATTTTGGTATTAGCGTAACCTCATTGCTTCCAACATGAGATAAAGCAACCTTTGATGATTTGCCCAAGGACAGCCCAGATTTTTTTGGTAAAGCCATGAGTGCTGCACAGCCTGATGTTCAATCATGACTCCATCCTAATTCCCACGATCAGCAAGCTAAAAGGTGATTAGAGAGAAAGACTCCCCTAAAATGACTCCCATTGAAACAGTGCCCAATATTCCCTCCAGAGATACTCTGTCAGGGTTTCTACTCTCCCTCCCCACCATGGTGAAGATGATGCCAGGTATACTGGCAATGGGGAGGGTAGTCATACAACTTAACTGGAGCTTGGAATGGCAAAAAGGCTGCAGGATCTGTGGAAAGAGGATATCTAGCAGTGATCACAGCCATTATTTTTCTCTTTCATAGAGCTACCTTTTCAACTGCACTCGAGATCTTCGTTGTTGTCTAGTACCCTGCAGCACTGGCCTGATGTGATGAGACTTCAGCAAAATACAGCAGATAAAAGCATACACTGCAAGTGTGACGAATTGCAATGACAAGGTTGGGTTGGAGGTAACTTGTGAACGATCTAGTGAATTGGAAATGCCTGCGCACTCTGCCTAGAAGCACTGAAAAGAGAATATGGGCAGTGCCAGTTGCATGCTACAGGCAGGAGCCTTGCTGAGAACACAGGAGAAACACACCATACCTTATTAACACGCCCAGCTTCTCAACAAGCTCTTTAGAAAACAAATATATAGCATCAGCAATCAACCATATTATTATTAATAATGCAGTTAAAATGTGCAGAGGAGGTGAATTTGGTATGAATCCAGCATCTGAATTATGTACTATTGAAATGAAAATCTCTGCTTAGGTACCCAGAGAACATAGACACTGCTATAAAAACCCAGTACGCAGCATACAAAGGCACACAACTAACTAAAACCCAGCTCAAGTCATGAATAAAAACAATGCAATAATTCTTTGCACTCTGGAGCATCTTTCATTCATGGTTCAAAAATAATTCTGTACACACATTCCCTGGTAAATACAACAACTTACTACAACAGATGAGGAACAGTAACATGGTTTTCAGGAAGGGAAATTGAGTCAGGAATAATCTAGCATTTGAACACCAGTGAAATGGTGTTGATGGGAGCACATTAAAGACGCCACATCAGGCATCCTTATGTCATGACTAGAGCACCTTTGGGAAAGCTGGGCATTTCTTTGCTTTCAGTCCTGAAGATAAATGCTGAAGTTCCTTCTGTGTCCCTAAGCCAACAAAATGGTAGATGTTCAACTGTCATACACACTCTTTCATTTTATCATCACCATCCCTCGTGTCCTTTTCATTACCTGTATAAACCTATAAGAATAAAATCATGCAGTACCTACACTTAGATACATTCTGGCTTGTTCAAATCAAAGCTAACATTATCACCATAAACCTCCCAATGACACAAAACATCCCTAAGCTCACAGAAAAGCACAGAACTTTTCCTATGGCAGTTAAACCCCAGAAAATCTAGTGAAAGAAAAATCTTAAGCAGAAAATGCAGTCGTAATACTCCACTATTTGTGCCAAGATTTTAAGTCACGATAGCATCTTGCATCGCCACGATACTTAATATTTGTTGAAAAATATCTTAAAGTATAAATATGAGAATTAAAAATAATTCCTGGAAAACAACAAAGCACTGCACCTCTATGGAAGGTCTGGTATTTAATAATCTAGTTTTGTATTCGCATGCTGTATGTTCCCAAAGTTATTCAACACCTTTACATTCCCACCAACCAACATCCAATAGGTCAATGTGCTCCTTAAAACTCAAGTTCAATAGCTTGTCCTCTACCTAAATACTACCATGGGATTTAAATTACTTCCAGACATTATTTTCGTACTAACTCACAGTAGATTGGAAGCCTGTACATACTTTACCCCTAATCTTTTTTCCATTGTGTTGCTGATAACCTCACCCAAATGTAGGACGTACCTTTCCTTATGAAAGGCAGTGTTTCATTAACTCTGCTCAGGCTTTTATATTGAATACATGAGATAAGTCTATTCATTTCCAACATTAAATCTGGTGGGTTTTTTTTTCCTTGAATCTCAGTTTCAAATACTATTCTTTTAAAACTTGTAGTTTGCATGTGATAGCCAAATAATTACTCCATACAGTGCTCGCCCTTAAAAGCACTACTCAGGTATCAAACAGTTACTGCTGTTCTTTTTTTCCTGGATCCAAGCAGAATGATAGTTAATACTTCATCATAAACTAGAGGATAACAATCACAGCTAGAGAACAAACAAAGCTCAGAACTCTTTGTTTCTGGAGGAACTTCAAGCTTTCTTTTTCTATCCGCCATTCACATTTCCTTTCCGCACATGGAACACAGAGGCCCTCACCTTTACACAGACAAAGCATGCAGGTCCACATTATGAAGCCAAAGTTGAGATTTCAGCTACATATTCACATTGTGCACTGCTTGACTAATGAAGAAGAGACACTAAAAGGCAACGTAAAGAATTCAAATCCACTGTCCTAAGCAGATGATGCTCAAAGCCTCCATTAGGCTTAGCCTAATTTCCCACACTTGATTCAAATGGCAAACAGAAATAGAAAAAAAACCAAACAACTACCTACCATCATTGAAGAGTAAGATCTGCACAGGCAGGGATGCACCTTTCAGAGGTGCCAGAAGCATCCTATGCCATATAATGTGCTGTTTTACTGCACTCAGAGTGCACAGAGTTTGGCTGGGTCAAGGGTTGAACGTTTCTAAACAAGAGAACTGCATCTCATAACTATTTCCAAATTCATTTTTTATTTTCTGTAAGTGAATAGGACTGCATAGAATGAGAAGCAACAAGTGTGAAATCTTTCATCTACCTTTCCATCTTCAACAACACTCAAGAGCAGAAGACAGTACCAAGGTTAGAACACTGATCCCTTCTGATTACCTGGATAGCAGCCACTGAGTTAAAACAAAACAAACCATAGTAGTTTTATTTTTAAATCAGAAACAGAGACAGAAGATAATACTTTCAGAACTCCTTAAGCTGACCAAATCTAGCATGTGACACAGACACAGCCATGTACTACTTTTCTTTTACGCTTCAAGCTGGCCTAAACAGTTACCAATTCAGTGACTTACAGCCTAAATATAAACCTTTACACATTTCTAGATTTATCTGTCTGCACTTTTAGTTTTAAGCCCAACCTGTCCCCATGGAAGCAAACGTTTCCTCTCTCATTCACAAATTCTTACTTAAAAATTATCATTAAAAACAAAAACAACCCCAAACCAACAGTATTTGTTTCCACCTCTTTGTTGTGATAAGCCAAGATCTCTCATCCTTGTTGATTAATGATGCTAGCCAGTGGCCACCGACATCTGATTACCATCGAGAATGTGCTTTCTCTATTAAAAACTTGGCTAATGCTTTAACAGAAACATTATTCAGAAGTTATACTCCCACATCTTAAAATTCAGAATATTCTGTCAGGCAGAAAGGGAGAGAAACATGTTCCAGCCCCCCCCTTGCTTTTCATATAGCTGATGAAAAGAAAAATGTTTCCAGTTTCGCTGTGCATTATGCTGTAAATTTGTCACACATCTCTAATCATTTCTAGTAAATGTGGTTACTAGCTTCAGTGACAGTTTTGTTGGGAGGAAATCACAATCCTCAGAAAAAAAAAGTGCACATTTTATTAGTTTCTTTTTGAAAATTGTTATCATTGCTGCAAACATGTCTCCACTGGAGAAGTGGGATACTAAGGAAGCCATTGCAAGGAGGAGGATGTGAGACATCTTATCACAGTCCTGAGTGGGAGTGTATCTCCTTGTAGTTGCTGTAATAGTGGCAGTAATTCTTTACTAAAAGGCCATAATGATAACATCTAGAAAACGGCACAGTTCTCCCTGAAAAGTAACATGAACATCCCTGAAATATTCCTGAGCTGGATGATAAGCAGCTGCAAACAAAACGAATTAATTCCAAACGATTTTATAGCCACACTTTGCATTGCTTTAAAGATAAATAGGTGAAGGGAGCTTCAAAAGATGATTTCTGAGCTGCCTCGCTTTTTAAAAATAATAATAATAATCTGAAGGAGGAACAGCTTAGCAAAGGGGAAGCTCCAAAAGCGCCGTTTCAAGTGTTTTGTTTTGTTTTCAAAACAGATTTGATTGAGAACAAAAGGAGGATGAGGAAAGTCTAAGCGGAGTTTTCAATTGAAAAGGGATGACTGGGAGGGCAGAACTTTGGTGGAAGGTTTCCGTTACATACTGTACACCCAGTCTCCAGGCAGAACTGGGAAGAACGAGCCAAAACGCTGAACGCCATCAATGCCATTCTGGCTTTTGAATGAATGTGACAGTGAGAGACTGTGGGAAGCTGCTGAACATAAATGGGAAATTTGCAAGTGAAGAATTATAATCATCATCTCCCATAACAGTCAGGTCAGGTTTTGAGGGTTTTTTTTTTTCCTTCCTCTTTCCTTCTTCCCCCATTCTTGCTGGGTACAGTTTAGCTGGCACATTTTGTCCAGGATACTTATAAGAAGGATCAGAAATGTGCTGCTATAATAAATAGATTACTCAGACTGTTAGCATGGACAAGCAGCAGCCAAGAATCTCAGTGAACTCTCTTGACTGCCCTATACTTAAGAAAAAGCTTGGGCAGGTATAAATGATTAAAAGAAATGATTTTCACAGCCACAACTGCTGCAATCAGTTTTCTTTTTGAATTCGGTGCAGTGCAGCAACTCCCCAACTGGGGAGATTCCAGGTAAATATGTGCCCTCTACAAAATAGATCTGCCACAGACCTTCAGCATCCTGAAGTCCAGAACAAAAGACCTGGGCTTCAGTCAGCCCAGCAGGTCACCACACCAACTGGAACCAAAGGCAATACAGGTTAGCTGGTTATTCTGCAGTAGCAGCCCAGGTGCATCTCTTTACCACCACACAGAGCAGCTGATGCCAATTTCAGGGACCCACAGGTTCACATGCTTACCCATTTGAACGCAAGAAGTGTATCCACAGTTCTCACTAACCCATGCCCCTCAAGTCCCCAGTCAATGCTCAGCAATCTAAACACTTAACATCACAAAAACCCTGTTCTAAGCACTCAGACTTACTACCTGGTTTGCACCAGGACTAGTTGAACCCTTCCAAAATAGCCCATTTAGTCTGGCAGAGGCACAAAACAGTAGGCACTGAAAACTAAACCAGTTGTTCAGAGCTCTCGTAGCCTCCTGTTGCTTTCTGAAAGCTTCCACTGCATCATATTCAAGAAAACAGTAACACCCTGACCCAGAAGTCATTGCTCCTGCTATCAAGCATCACATCTTCTATATTGTTGCAGCTTTCCTGCCTCTGTCACAGCACAGTGCTTGTTCTGGTTGTTGCTGACAAAATCTAATCTAGGAAGCGTATCTCACTGTTAGACCACTATTTTAAACCAATTACTTTTCAGTTTTTTCTTAAGCCATTTGATTTTAACGTCGTCTTCTTTGAAACGATTAGCAGTAACAAACACTAATGCATTTAAAATCACAGTCACCACAAGCTGTGCAAATTCTTGCCTATATTTGATCCACCAATACATTATCACTTATGTCACATCTCGCAAAACCAGATACATCAATATACTCATCCACGTTGAAGCCACGTCTACCACAAGAAAACAAGAACAAGCAGGCTAATTCTTTATTTTAGTCCAAGGCAAACAAACCTGATCTTGCTAGAGAGACGAGTCTTTTCAGATCTTTAACTTCATATTAAAACTCTCCTGAGCCCATTTGCACCTTTAACTGCCCATTCGCACCTACATTATGAACTACAAGAATACCTGAAAAGTCACTCTTTTCATTGGATTCATTGATACTTCAACATCTCTGTTAGCAAACATCAGCCCACAATTAAGAAGCGTCCTTCCAAAGGGAAACATCATGGAGAAGCCCCTAGAAAGCATTTAGGAGCTCCAAGCAGCCATTAAGGACAAGGACATCCCAAGGGCACACAGCAGCATGGAGGAGTAACCCAAGAAGAAAGACTAAACAGTGATAGAAGAGAAACTTCTTAAGAACATGCACTTAGAGACATGCACAGAATTTGCTATAACTCAGTATGGCACTTACTCAGCCAAAACAAAGCTTAGATATAAGAAGCAAGACTGAAGCTTACGCCAGACTGTTATTTCTGCCTCCCATGGCCATTGCAGATTCTCTCCACTTACAACTGCCTCCACTTTTATTCCAGAAAACCTGGATCTACTGAATTTAAGAAGTCCAAGGATCACAACAACAACAACACCAGGACAAAGCCACCACAGAACTCTGACACAAGACCAGAACAGCTTCATCACTCTTCACTTTTACCACCAATACTTGATATAAACCCACCAGATCACAGACCGAGAAAAACCCCAAAACCAACAAAAACCACACTAAACTCCACCTAATATGCCAAAACCATCAAAGAACTAAAAAAGAAAAAAATCCACACTGTACTTACCTTCATAGGCCATGGAGCTGCAAGTGATGCATAGGAGCTGACGGTGGCTCTGCAGAACCCCATTACTCAAGCATTGGGGGAACTGAAGTAACACATAGCAGAGTTTCCCAGCTATCCAGAAAGACCATACAGCCTCTCTTCTTGGGGCCAGGCAGAAGGAACTGTGGGAGGTGACCGCCTACCTCCAGCCCCAGGTGCTGCACATCAGTAATCACTCCCTCAGCTGAGCTTCACCCAACCCAAACCCACCCCCTCCCCGAGTTCAGTATTGAGCTCCAGGCTTTACCAGCCACGTGTTTCATTCTAACAGCCATCAGCAAACGGCCTTCAGGTGTTTATACAGCTGTAGAGGACTACAATTACAATTGTTAGTTAAAACAAACAAAAAAGTACAAAATATTATTTTATTCCATGCATTTCTCATTGTTTTCTGCTAACACTGAGCTACTTAGAAGCAAAAATAATTTTTCAATTAAAAGAAAATGAAACCAAAAGCTTCAGTGATTCACTCTTCTAAGAACAAATTCCCCATAATGAGCTCGTTCAAACAAATAA
Source organism: Phasianus colchicus (assembly GCF_987193195.1). Classification (NCBI taxonomy): domain Eukaryota; kingdom Metazoa; phylum Chordata; class Aves; order Galliformes; family Phasianidae; genus Phasianus; species Phasianus colchicus. The sequence continues at coordinate 2,970,856 of NC_143442.1, read as the reverse complement.
TACAGATTTTTACACGTCTTCATACAATCTGCTTGTAGCACGACTATATCATCCACTGCATTTCTGGTATAGCATTCCTAAACCAAGGATTACCCGCATTTGACTAAACATCACATCATGTATGTTCTCCATGTCTTTGACTGTCCAAGCTCAACCTTTAAGATGAATCTTAAGAGCTCTCTGCTCCAAGAGTACTCTGCACATCCCTCACTGTGATACGTGGGCTTTCCCTTCCTTAGGAGTATTTAACCTTTCCAAAAGCTAATTCCAAATGTGCTGTTTGCATTTTTGGTGTGATTTCGGATGGTGTCAGTCTGGTGCTTTTATGAGTCAGATCCCCATAATGGCAAAGTGCAATTAGCACAGTTAAAGGCATCCGGTTTCATTATATTTTTGCACCTCGTATTAAAGACGTATTTCTCATATACACTATTTTTACATAGCATATTATGCCGAAATCTCTGCAACAGTTCTATGGTTATCTTCCTTCAAACCAACTGAAAACTGTCAAAAAAAGTGCAGTGTTATAGAAGTTACCATTGTAAATAAAGCGGCTTTGATTTTCTTCCTTTTCCTTACGCTCATTTGCTCCTAATGTACAGCGTTCAGTAACCACGCTGAATCACCTGCCTTGAAGAAGTTTTGCTTTCTGGTGATGCATCTGCTTTTACCCACTGGAACCTCTCTGAGAACTCCCAGAATTGTAGAAAGACAGGAAAAAAAATCTTAAAACATTACTCTGGAACTGAAACTTACTTTTTGCTATTGCTTGCTTACTTTTTACTATTCATCCTTCTTTTTTTTTTTCTTTTTTCCCCCCCAAAAGACTTTCTGAAATTTTCTAAAAAGTGGGAAATGAAGCATATAAAAACAAAAATAACAGCGCAGCTATAAAGACACCTACTTTGAAAAAAAACATCCATCTATTCACCTATTTATCAAAGATACAAGTAAGGCACAGAGCAGATGGATAATAAAAGGACGCCACTTAACCACTTAGCTAATCTGTCCAAATTGGAAAGGAGATATTCAGACTCGGAGGTACTATTTAAATAAAGGAATATGCACCATGTGGTTCAAAGCATTGTATAACGTGTCATGTTAGAAATGCTAATATTCTAATAAATAGATATATCCCATCTCACATTCCTTTGGATTTAAAGCTTTGTGGTATTATAATATGCTAAGTTAAACATGCAGGGCCACAGAGCGAGGTGACACAAATGGCTGTGCAAATTACACACTGGTTTGTGTGTGCAAGCTCCAGGAACTTGCAGCAGAGAAGGCAACGTACAGGGCCAGGAACCACATTACAATAGGGAGTAGCTGGGAAGAAGCAATAGGAAATAAATAAAATTATGTAAATTAATGCTATGCAAATTTGCCACATCTTTTTAAAAGGCAGCGAAATGCACGATATCTATTTCTCAACACAAATAATTGTCAAGATCCTGAGCACACTATATTCAAGGGGCTGATGCTGGGTGAATAAATATCAGGACTGATTATTTGACTGATTCTAGGATGTAAGTGGTTTTTCAGATAAACAAGCCCAATGCCTGAAGCAAAATGCCCCAGTAAGATGGCCAGAAGAGTGCACAGATAGGTGTCATACAATGGCATTCGATTAAAGATGACTGAATATGTTTTTCAACACTTTTTAAAACTGTAACTGGAAATCTTGGTTCTCATTGAATTGCATTTGTAAATTAGAAGCACACATCTTGAAGAATATTTTATTGTTTGGTCACAAACACTTTGAGTAATGAGCAGCTATTTCCTGACCAGCTCCCCACCGCGCAATAACTCGAACAATGGCTATTCCATGAAGAAACCAAAAGGATGGGAAGAAAACAAGTCTTCCAAGAACTCCAGTCAATCATCTGCTGACTGCGGTGTAAAACACTGACCGCTAAGGCTAGAATTCAATTCAACAAATCAAAAGAACTGAGCAAATTATTTCATGCTTCTTAAAGGCAAGAAGTCGGGAAATGCAGGACCGCGACCCGTACCGTAGCTGTGAGCAAACACGTTACACAACCCAAACGCACTCCGTCTCCTTCACACGTAGACAGATGTATACACAAGGATAGATGTTTACAGGAGGTTTACTTTGTTCCCTTTGCCTGAAGGAAGCACCACACGAGTACCTTGGGGCTCAGCCATGATGCGCTCATTTACGGTGCCACTGAATGCATAGGTACGCCTGACTGCGAACCAACATATTGCTGTCGCTGGGGACAGCAGGTTCTTTCATCTTCCTAATGGACATTCCTCTATGAATGTCTGTGGCCTACCTGACTACAATCCTTTAAATTTTAATTCACTTTACATTTAGCCAAGTCATAAATACCATTTAGGTACCAATATTCTGCTTTATGCAATCCCTAAGGTGGTGCTTTTATTTTAATGAAGCCATTTGCAACTTAAGAGGAAAAAATATTCCATCTTTGATTGAATATATTTGTCAGTTTTATTCCCGACTGACATTTTTATGTGAAAACTTGAATAAAACTAAGGGATAGCTGCTTACCAACTGGGATAAAAGTTTCTGTGTGTTTTTGCCTTCAAAATTAGCTGAATAAACGGTCTTTGAAATAATTCATGTTGAAAACATCAAAGTTAACCTCAACTACAATCAAACAAAATTCAGAATTAAATTGCATTGCAAATGAAAAATTTCCTTGGTTATTCACTATTTTAGAAGAAATTACACATCAGCAGATAACTACTGTATTTAAAATGATATTTTTAGTATTGTAGAATAGCAGTGACTTACTGCACTTCTGCTGTTACATTAAAAGCCAAATATGGGCAATGTTATAATATTTGATTTCTCACTTCTTCTATTGTGTAGCAATTTGTTTCTAGTAAGCATGTGTCATTTCAATGGATGAGAACGTGTTTAAGTGCTGGTTTTGGTTAATGTAGTGATGCAAAAAAAAAAAAAAATAAGGAAAACTAAGGCTATTTCACATAACTGACAGTAAAGTTCCTAACATCGGACTGTGTAATACTCACTTTCTGAATACTGTGTTTGTCCTATATCTATAGCTCTGATGCAATGGGGATTAACATAGGAATATGCAAAAAGTGCAAATTACTGTAGGAAAGTGCACCCTCATGCAAAACAGGCAGAGGTTGCCTTGCATTTAGGATCTCCCTCCACTTGTATTAGGAGAAACTGTGATTTAGGATCTCCCTCCATTAGGAGAAACTGTGATATTTATCATCCAGATTATCATTAAAAATGATGTCAAGCAAAAAATATCACATCACAATATTTAGGTAGGCTCTTCCTGATGCTTCCGCAGTAGAGGTAACTCCTTACACATCCCTCAACAGAAAGTGCAGCAACAGGAAACATTTTTCAAAAAAACTTGAAAAGTGTCAGAAATGCTGGTAAAGATGATTTAAAGTTTAGTTTTATACATATCAAATTTCACTGAGACAGGTAAATAGCATTATTGCCTTTCTACACATATTAAATTACACCAGGGATCCCACAAGGCAGCAAGCTTCATAGCTCCTGCTGAAATCAATCTGAATTAAGCATCTGGAAATACTACAGATACCTAGCATTGTGTATAAGCCAGATCACAGCACTCCAGCAGTAGAGAAGCCTTGCCTATCTTGAGGTAAAAAACACTTTAGCAACGAAGCCATGCTCCAGAATTGGAGTTATCAACTTGCAAAGAGTTATGGTTAGAGTTATTAACACAGGAAATTTTCAATATTAAGAATTGTCTAGTCCTTAGCAAACAAAAACCAAACCCTTCTACTAGATGGATAATAAACTTTTTAGAATATTTGATCAGTTTCCATGGAGGTACCAATCTGAGTTCTGTCCCTCAGGACTGGTGAGGATGGATTGTCCCATTTTGGCCAACATGACTAAGCATCGCCACCTTTTTTCCTGCCCTTAACCATTAAAATGAAAAGGAAGGTTAAAGTGACTAATTACCTGCTCCAGGAAACACCTATGAAAGTCCTTGGCTTCAGCAACAGAAATCTGATTTCATGCAGTCTACCACATTTGGTTTGATCCATAGCTCCTGAAGTCAGTGGGAAAAAATGCAATTAATGTCCAACTAATTGATGGATTGGGGTCAGTACTTCAGTATTCTGCATATTTAGTTGTCTACTTTTTTCTGCTCAGCCAAAAATATTACAGGTTTGTTTTCAATTAATTGACAACTAATGAATAGTGCCAAATTCACAAGAATTAAATCCTCTTTCTGTCACAGATCCCTGCATCCCATAGTATACCCATAGGCCTGAGCTCTCAGGAAGAGGGACCATGGCACAGCTCTGCACCCGAGGCTGCGTGGGCATAGAGGTTTCTGGTTGGGCTGCAGGCTAGTTAGGCTGCTGTCTATTCCAACATTTAAAGTGAATCCAAAGTCTCTAGCAAAGAGATTTAGGTCAGTATTTACATATTTGTCCAGTGACATTATGGGTGCTGTCAGCTAATACAACAAATGCATTTGTTGTTTTGATTGTTTATATTTCGGTTGCTTAGGGTTTTAGTTCTGTTTAGATTGTTGACATCTAGCAATACATATACTTGGAATAAGGGCAAAGTCAAGGTCAGTGCACTGGCAGATCCACTTCAAACCTTGCTGTCTGGATGAGAAGTTGCTGGATGCTCTTGGGGCAGTTCCTACACAACAGATATGCTCAGGATTAGTTTCTCCCACTACTAGTGAGAGTCTAAGTTCTTATCAAGCAAATACTGCTGGAAGGTTGGACCAGACAGCAAGCTTTGTATAATACAGATTTTAACTCCTATTGCAAAACAACTCATGCAAAATTGCTAGGCAGATCTAAGAATATAGTGAAGTATTCCTGCATAGTCTTGTTGGCCAACTCTCCTCCACCTCTCCAACAATATTTATAAGAATAATTATTAGTGTACATAACTGGTTGGATTTTTTTCTGTTATATGTTTTCCTTCACTACAAACTAGATTTAAAGCCCTACCTACAAGAACAAGCATATCCAACTCAGCAGCATACATCCAGACTTCACAGTAAGGAAAAGTATAACTAAATATCCCTACTTTATGAGTAAAATGAGAAACAGCCGGGGTGACCTGACTTGCCCCAAATCTTTCCACCAGGCCGGCTTGCCAAGGAAACACTTTATGTAGTAAGTGGCACTGCTCACCTCATCAATTTAAACATTTTTCAGGTTTATGCTTTATCCGATCAGAAGGATGCTTATAAGAGTGGATGGTACAGTATATATATATATATATATGTATAGGACTCTGGCCTGTGGCCAAAAGCTCTGAATTACACTTTTTTTGGCTGCACCACTTATATTCACTCTTGGACCAAACCTGAGCTAATATCTGTTCATATGTATCTGGGTCAGGTACTGAAATGAACAATTATTTTTCAAAAACATATAAGCATGGTTTAAAATTCTGGAAATATGATGCCTGCTCATTGAATGGGTTTTGATAAATATGTTCCAGGCCATCTTTCCCATACACTGAAACATTCTGATTGAGAAAACGGCATCTCAAAAATATCACGGGATGAGTCACTCAGGGCTGTCACACAGTCACTCATCTGTGCTATTTCGTACAATTTCCTACTTGTAATTTGATTTGAGAACGAACAGCAGGTTTGGTTCTTCATGGCTTACTCCAAGCTCAGATAAGTAACTATAGACCAGGACTGGTGATGTAAGGGATAAACATTTCTGCTTTGAAATCTGATCAAGCAAGGAGCGCAACTGCCAAGACCTGAAACCACTCTTAGATCCATGGCTAGCTTGGTCAACTGCTAATTTATACAGATTTATAACACAGTTTTCTCCAACTAGTCTTTTTTTGTTTGTTTTGTTTTGTTCCAATTTCTCTATTTTATTTTCTTGATTTGTAATCCTCATTAGTCTTTTTTACTGCTGTTAAACATTAGGATGAAAATTTAAAAGCTTTTTCATACTCACTCTGAAAGCGCTTTTGTGTCCAGTAAGGCGGCGACTTTTTACTTATGGAACCATTTCTCTTTGTGCACTTGAGCATGTGGATCATTATTCTACCTTGTGTGCATTCTGTTGCATTTCATCAAAGCCTTGGTTCTGACTGTACTTTAACCTCTCCTGAGCCTGGACATTACTTTTCTGCTATCTGTAAATTGTTTTCACATAAGATCTTAGTCCAAGTGGTCGATCTTCCCCTTATGCCCCTGTAGTCCTTTCTCTGGGTTTAAGAGTTCAAGGACAGAAGTCCATATCTTCTCCAACCTTCCAGAGACTGCAGACCACCATATCATATACCTCCCCCACATCCCTGTATGCATTCCAAGAGTTTAAGTTAGTAGAAAGAAATTGGACCTCATAGAAGTAAATCACTACATGACAAACAAATTGTTAAATCACAGAGAAGATCTGTGTGATGTCCTATGAGGGGAGAAAGTTGTACTATGGGCCTAACATACGTTTTTACCAATTAACTTACAAACAGGCATTTTTAAGCAGCCATTACATTAATATTTTCTCTCCACTACATGTGCATGAGCACCTCCACATTTCTTGTAGGTCATGGTAGTGTGAGTTTCCCAAAAGCCTGTTCACTGTGAGTAATATCAAACAGGCAAATATACAACGTTGTCATCCCTAAAGTCTACTTTATATGTCCCACACAAAATTAAGTGTGTCTGAGTGCAACACAACATGCGTATCAACCTTCTTTGAAAGCAAGCAAATGTAGGAGAACTGCACCCTCAGAAATTCACCTCAGATCTTAACAAATCTTTCCTAATTTTGCTCACAATAGACTTCCTCTCATATAGGACTGTGCTTTAGAAAATGGAAAAAAATGAAGAAGTGAGAATTTGATGGGAATCTCAAAGCTGACAGATGTCTCAACTCTTCGGAGGTGCTGTATGGAAAGAGGTGGTATTAACAGGCAGTGGTGTTCCAGTTGGCATTACCTTCCTTCTGTTTATTTGCACTCATTTCCTTACAGCACCTCTCCTGATGGCCCTTTCCTTGACACATCAACCCTGCAGAAGGCAGCACGCAGATATCCTTCTTGATTTGACATCAGCTGTTCAGGTCCTCAAGGCAGCCTAGGCACGGTGCTGGCAAATCTACAGACCTAATACTGAGAACCACGGCTGAGACTCAGGAGCTGCTGCAGCCTGAGGAATTGCTAGGAATCTGCTGAGGTGCTCTGCCCAATTTGTACATTCTTGGGCCATCTCAAGGAGAAAACAAGTTAGATTAGACTTCTTTCTTTCAAGTTAAAGATAATGTATTTTACCTTCCCATTGCCACAGGCTATGAGAGTGCACCAGATTGGTTTCTGGGGCTCAGCTGATGTCTGTTAATTTGTCAGGCCACAGTAATTCAATCACATACTCAAACCCCTAGCAATAGTCACTGCCATTATGCTAAATGCCTTATGCTAGCAATCAAAACAGTTACAGATATTAATGCACCATCTTAGAAGCTGTGCTCAGTTAAAACAGAAACACTGGAAAATGTGTCAGGGAACCTTTTGCTTTTCCCATGCCTTGGTGATGGAGGATCCGGTGGGGGATTTGGCTCCAACACCGTATCACATCTCACCACTGACAGCAGCAATCCCTCTTTGCCAAAGCAGGGAGCAGACGCAGGCAGGAGGTGACTGCTGGTAGGGGCTGGCGGCAGCAACAGAAAAGACCTGTCTCTGTGGCAGAAATGCTGTGACAGTGTGGATTTCTCTCACAGAGAGTTTTCCAGGTGCAGAATATTCAGGATCTTCTTACTTAGATAAGGGCACAAGACTGAAGACTGATCACTCCCAATTACCACATTGAACTGAAGCCTGCTGTCCATGAGAGAACTCTCCAAATGTGGCTCTCCCCTCTATGTCCAGATGAGTTAGAACCCCCCTTTGTATTTATTTTCTGCATGGAAAACAAAACAAACAAACAAACAAAAAACACAGTTTGTTTGTTTTTTTTTCTTTTTTCCTTTCTGATTTAAGAAATGCACTTGTGGTTCACTATGAGATTGTCTTTTTTAATTCTATATTTCTACGCCGTATTTAACTACTTACTATTAAACTAAACACTAGAGCTGATGTTTAACATTTAAGCAAGTAAAAATGTATCACAGAATCACAGAATGGTTGAAAGGGACCTCAAGGATCAGGAATCTCCAACCCCCCTGCCACATGCAGGGCCACCAGCCTCCACATTTAATACTAGACCAGGCTGCCCAGGGATTCCCTTATATCTCTATAGGATATAATATTGTTTTGGTTGAAGTACGTACCACACTTTGCAGCTCTAGATTTCACCTCGTTATTTCAAAATACACTCCTTAATTGACTGAGATAACGCAAATAATTTTCTTATTGATACAGTACCTCATGTGCAGCCACAAGAGGAATCACGGAATCATAGAAGGAAGGCAGGTCAGGATCTCTCCTACACACTGGAGCAGAGTGTTGGTGCCAAAAACAGCATCGTGGGTACTTAGAATAATATCACTGTACACTAACATTGTAGCCTGTCAGTTTCTTTAACAGAGCGTAAATTTATTCTGCTCTCAATTTATTCTATTCCCATCCCCCTCGAACTGGTAGCGAGGAAATTAAAAGCTTCTGTGAGTGGGATACTGGGACGGATTCTGCAAAGCAGCCTCTCTAGGTCCAAGTGTAACTTTTGGCCAAGGAGCTTTGGAGCAGGAGGTGGGAACTGCTGAGCCCTCCTGCAAACGTCACGGAGGCGGGCAGGTCTGAGCAGCTGGAAGAGCAATTTACAAAGTCACGGTTATTTTCTTGACACGCTGCATAAAAGTGAGATACTGAGCCATAGGTAGATCTATAACCAAAGCAATATTTACTTCAAGCGCTTCAGTTAATTCTTGTGAAAGGATTAGTGCTGTAGACAAGCCATTAGTGGCAACAATGATTATCTACTATATGTCATAAGATGCGATGAAAAACTAAAGTGCAGAATTAAGCTCTTTACTAGCTTAAGGAGATTTCTCGTTTAGGTGTCTATGCAAGGATAAAGGATAGACTCTGCTTCACCTTATAAAACAAACATTAAGGATCAGTAAGCCGTGGTGCAAGGCACTTACAGGGCTTTGGTAGCTGCTGGAGATATGAAAAATAATCTGCTTTGTGATAGACTTACAGTAAACAAATAACATGAATTATTTGGAGCTGATGAGAAGATTATAAATTTTAGATATCCCTGAATGCTATTAAACATCAGAGTTACTGGATCTTTTGGCAAATTTACTAAAAGGTTACATAGTGCTTTCAATGCAAAATCAGACTCTCTGGTGGATGGTAATGATGTCAACACTTATTTTATTTCCATCTTGCAGATGAAGCTTATAATACGCAGCAGATAAACTGGCCCACTTATTTGCTTTTTGAAAGGTGACAGGGCAGAAGGCAAGTGCTGGCCCCTGGGTCCTCATCCACAGCTCTCAGCTGTGTGCTCTCAGCTGAGTCTATTTTGCTGTGACATCTACTTTGAAAGAGACAGTATTAGCCAACTCCCATTAAATTTGGACCAAATGTGATTCTTAGTAACCTGACTGCTATGCTGGGATGCAGATGGAAAACGAACATGACAAAGATTTCTCCCACACTCTTCCCAATGGCAATGGAGGCTTTTTCTGCTTTGAATCTCGTGTGGTGAAGCTCCTTGGCCGTAGGACATCCCCCACCAAGATACATATATACTTCTAGAAGGAAGATCTAGTCTGGAGTTAAAGCTGCATGGATCAGAAGAAATCCTCCATCTAAGCTCGGAGATGGAGACAGGCTTTGGTTCACCCACTGATGGCATGATTGGCTCCAAGTCAACTACAATACCATTGAAAGAGCAATAGGAGATACATTTTAGGAAAAAAAAAAAAAGGGTAAATGTAAGAATGGGTTATAAGACTGTATTTCTGCATAGGTGGTCAAGTCTTTGTGGATTTTCCTGGTGACTGCCTATAATGCCATGGTTACAGATATTAGCATGACTTACAGCTTGAGCTATGAGAGCGTTGGTGCAAATGCACTGGATTCTTGCAGTGTTTGGATTAAATCAGGCACAATCTCAAGGCTTAAATCTCCGTTTTTTACAATGGAGAATACACTTGGGGATGAACTGAGCGTGAATAGAGATCTTATGCATGCTAAGTTACTTATAACTCCAAAATATGTCACTATGTTTCTGGTAATATGATAAATATAAATTTAGTTACTCACACGGTAGCTGCTTTTCTACAGAAATAAATATACAATCAAGCTTAAATATGGTTGTTTTTTTCTCTAACCCAATTAGTTTGCATGTTGAGGCTTGAACAGAATGCTTGATATACATAGAGTGATGGCCACCCTTATCAGATTAATTGATCAGTAAACACATTGCTTTAATCGGGTTTGGCATCTTCCCTCTGCTTACTGAGGAGACCCCCTGCACCTGTGTCATCCCCAGACTAATTGCACAAATACTACTGATCTCTCTCTCTTTTATTATTCTAAATGTTAAGTTTCCATATTTACACTGTGCTTCTCTTCATGGCTTCCACTTTACCGATGCCTGAAGGTAGTTTAAAATTCAGTGTTCTTCAACAATAACGCTATTACTGCAAACCTTCATTAGACCTCTTAAACACTTGTCCCAGAATGAACAAATTTCCCTATTAAATCCCGTTTTCCAGCAGCCAGTAATGGGAATCAGCCAGGCAGCCCAGCTCTCACATCAGCATCCCACATCATCAGGACAAGGCCAGTGAGTGCTGCACAAAAAGCAAGGCTTTATGTGCCACACAGCTCTTTTTCTGCTAGAAAACCATATGTTCCATGCAATCAGGATTCAGCCTTCAGACTGGCCATTCAAGAACAGTGTTACTGATGATAAAATTGGTGTCTATCTAATGCTTTTCAACAGGTGAACTATCTAATAAGCAGCAGAATCCCTGTGCTAAAGAGATTACGCTCTGAAGCACGGAATGTAGTAAAATGCTGTGTTAAATTTAGCAGGTGCTCGGCGTGCATTTATTAAGTGATTATTCTCTGTGCTGGTGCTCCCCTCCTCCTTACTTTCAAAACCTGAGCTTTCTTTGGCAACGACTCTTCCTACATCTCTGAGCTCCTCTCCACTGAAGAAATTCACTGCTGTTCCACCAAAGGCCCATACATCAGATAATTGGAGTTAAGAGCTATTTTGAAGGCTTAAGTCACACTTGTCCTGGCTCTCCACGCAGGAAAGAATTTCACTCCCTGTGCATTTTGAAGGCTCTAAAATGTTTCAGACTCACAAATTGTCATTTTGCTCTGATGGCTTCTTATTGTGCATGAGGCTAAGCTCTCGAGTTATGGCATTTTTCTGTTGATTAGAGAGGGAAGGAATTCTAAGGAATTACAATGTTTTTTAAATAATTCTAAACAGATATCAGGAAAATAGGATACAAAAAGTCACTGAGCCTACTTCAACTCACTTTTTCTTTTAACCATTCATACATACTTACAAGTACATTAGTACATACAGGCCCGTATTAAAAACTGAATTTAATTTATTCCTTATCCTCCAATTCATATTATATGTATATAGTATATACATATAAAAATGTACATGTATAAAATATATAGTTCCAGCTACAAAGATGTACTCTGTAGAAAAAGCATTCTCAGATCAAGCTGTCTTTCCAGAGCCTATACATATATATACATTTATACATAAATATATATACATATATATATATATATATCTCCCATAGATTAAACAGCATAGTTTTTATTTGGTATTAATATATTTTATTCCTCTGAAAGTAACTCAGAGAAACTTCAGTTTCTTTGCTCTTTACTGAGCATAGTGTCCAAACAACCATCTCAATGGGATTTATACATACAAGTCTGCAGATTTACCTATAGCAGCACGCTTGGGTATGGATGCCGATGATAGAGAGGAAAAGAAAAAAAGAAAAACCTAACAGGAAAACCGAATTTGATTACAATAACCACATTTTTTTTCATGATAATTCAAATGAAGGTATTTTATGTCCGTCCTGCAATACTTCACCTATAAAATTATAAAAGACTGCTGCATGCTGGCATTCATGCAGTATATTTGCTGCACCTTCCACTACCCAAAGCAACTTTCTATATTCCAATTCTTATTTTTTTCTTTCTTAAACATCCCGATGAGCAGAATATGAAAATCCTGCATGTTCTTCAGCATTGCTACAGGGGTTAAATTGTTAATGCTTTACTTTCACTGTAGTTTTTTATCAAACTTTCTTTTTTCTCTCCCTGGGGATAAACAAATGGACAGCTTTCCTCTCTAGTATTCCTCCTTCCATTACCATCACAGCAGAATGCATCTGAGACTATAATAATTCAGTGATGAAATACAAAATGTCGCAATGCCATCTCTCTTAAAGTGAACTGAGATTTTGTTATGCCATTTTAGGTGCATTAATAGCTCCTAAAGTCCCATGGAGTATCTTAATGTGAATTTAATGAGCTGATAGCATATAAATGACAGTACTGTGAGGGTGAAGGTGACATAACCTTTTTCCTTCTATTTGATGTTTGCCTTTGAAAAAATACAGATCGTCTCAAACCGTACCGCATTATTACAAAGTGCCACATCATTCAGCAAGGAGGCTACTATTGTTTTATCATTTTAAAGCCCTTTCTTTTTATTTGCTCTCCTCGTTGGCACAAGAAACAAGAACACATTCTATTTCATCATTAAGGTAGTAAAAATCTGAACACTTTCCTGTGCCGATACCAGTGCTCATGGCCGTTTTGTGGCATGCACATCCAGTGGCAACCCATTGCTTTTAGCATTCGCTCCGATGACCACACTGCTAACTTGGCATCAGCACAGTTGTGTTTGAATCGCACCTAAGCCATCCGTCGTTATTTCCCGGGTGTCACTTTTGTTTCCTCCTATCGAGGATAATGCTAAGAGGTCCACTCATCATTGCTGACTCCCCAGCTCTGCGTGGCATTGCCATTTATAACGAGTTGCCTCCCCTCGCAGCCCGCTCTGCTCAATGGTGTCACACCCCATTGTGCGCCCAAATCTCAATCACCTTCCATGCAGTAATGAGCTGTGATCCCATCAGCGCTGCCTTGGAACGTCACTGACACCATCTCGCTCAGGGAAGGGAGGTACCAATGGTAAAGATAAATATATTGGTAATCAGATAGCAGCAGATGTATAGAAAACATAAGCGAAGGATTAAGGAGGTAACCAAATGTATTAGGTTATTAAAGTTTGCTAGAGTGTAGCAATGTGGCTTTTCTACTGCAGTTATTCTGCTTAAAAGCTTTAATTCAAGCTTAAGAAAGAACATCTCCACATTTCTTTCCCTTGCCTTAAACACTTAGGGACGTGGCAGCCAACGAGCTGATCGCTTCCTTGCTAAATACTTGTAGATATTTTGCACCTAAACAATGCATAGATCCCAGAAATTGTCTATTATTTTAGAAGTTTTTCATCTTTTAATTTAGGTCAATCGAGGTGGGCTTTTTAATTTGTTTGTTTTGCTTTAAAACATGTGTAGGAACAGATGATGAGTTAGATCTGAAGGCAGTGCATTTTCAGTCTTTTTACAGTCCCAACGCTCCTACATGCAGTATGCAAGAAGAAATTAATTAAATTTATTTCTTCCTCCAGCAGAAACGATAACATTTGCTCTCCTGAGGAAGACGTACCTTGGGCTGCATTTGACAAAGGGGAAAGCAAATAAATAAATAAATAAATAAATAAATAAATAAATAAATAAATAAATAAGCAGCTTACGTGTTTCAAAAAGTTGGAATTTTGGCAATCTATGCAATTTGTTTAGAAAAACCTTTTCGTTGCCAGGTGACAAGGCAAAACATATCACATATGCTTAACAACCAGCTTGTACATATTTTGTCTTTCCAAGGTTTCTAGGGCTGGTCAGGCACAATGATGCATTACAGCTGAAGGAGCTTCCAGCAGGGACAAATGTTTGTCTCTTTCCAAAAGAATTTTCCTAATCCTTAAGATAAACAACTCAATATTTCTCATTGTTTAATGATTGAGTAAGGATTAATTCTGTTCAAAATTAATCGTATTACAAGTCATAACATATATCGATGTGCTTGCTGAGAATGGATACTACTGGCTTTCTGGCACACCATGTTTGTTAGCATTTCATGGTATAGCACGAGCTAAGACATACAAATTTCTTACAATAGTTGGATATCTTATCACTGCTATAGTGTCATTGGACAAACAAGTAAAAACATATACTTGACTAAGGATAAATTATAATTATATGCTAAAACTTGCATTCTTATAGTTACAAATGCTAGTTACCATAGTCTGAGCATCTTAGGATCTCTGATGTTTGCATGTTAGCAACGTTTAATTTCACTGCTGAGCTTTTTCACTTCGGAAGAACTGAATAATTAGATAGGGTGTAGAGGAAGTCAGAGACAAAGGAAAAAACACCACAAGTCACCCCATACTCAGATTCCTCTGAAATCAGCCATCATCACCAGAGGTCCATCCTTCCCTCTCAAAACTCAGCCCATGCCTGAGAACATTTACACGTATCCCATGGCCTGTAGCTGGAGTTAATGGACTTCACACATGTGAAATTAATTGTGGGTATTATTCTGAAACAATTACCTTTTCTTGGAATCACAGTCAACAACTATGCTAATAAATCATGGTGCTGCTCACATTTTAATGATTGTTAGTAATCAAATGCATCTGTATACTCAGCCTGTTTGCTCACTTAAAGTCAAAATATTACAAGGCAGAGCAGTGAGGTGTCCAAGCTCCCATGTGCCAAATGCACACCATGGACATACAGGGCTGGTCTGCTCCCTTGTAGCTGCAGTTGTAAACTGTTTGTGCCATAATGTAACCTTTGAACCCATATTCTCAGAAAGAAACTCATGTTCATGCATACAAACTCTTAAGAATTTTCAAGTGTTTTTCTGTTTCTCTCTTTTGTTTTTCCCCTCCTTTCTAGTTTATGATGTCCCTCAGAACAACATTCAGCATGGCAACTGAGATTAAAATATCTTATCCCTCTTTATCCTAAGTACTATGGAACACACAGCATTCGATTACAAACTCTAGGTATGGTTTTATCGTGGATGTACTTTAAGAAAGCACATAATGAAGTTAGCATAAACCAATTATGTGCTAAAGGCTACGTATTCCTTGAGAATCTTTCACAGAATCAGAGTGGATCTTCCAGGATCCCCAAGCACAACCCCAATCCCCCCCATCACGCCTACTGACCGTGTCCCTCTGTGCCACATTTCCACAGTTCACAAGCAACCTCTTGGGATGACAACTCCCCTTCCTTCCTAGACAGTTTGCAGACAGGTTGGGTTTGGTACCAGAAAGTTTTCTTCTCTCCACATCAACCTCTGTGCATGCTCATTTCCTACCTTTCCTAGTGGCAGCTCCAAGGCAGACCTCAGCAGGGAACCAGGTGTGCTGGGGATGAGCACATGCATCTCTCCTCCAGCCTGCTCTGCCTGCTCCCACCTGGAGAGAAATCAACAAAGGCATACACAAAAAACCCTAAAAAAACTTTTTTCTTCTCTCAATTGGAGAACGTAACTTCTTGAATTAGATCTCTGGTAGGAACACTTGTGCTTGCAAATTCCAGTTTGCTCTCCCTGCCGGTAAGCCATGCATGCCAGCAAGCCAATTTCCTAGAATCCTCATCAAAAGACAACAACAAAGGGCTATAATGATGGTCAAATCAAATTTATTTAAAAAGGGAAAAAAATGACCATACAAAAAGGCTTTCTGCATTACTGTCCAGATGCAGCATGCCTCTACCTGCAGCCATTAGTATTACTGGCCCCCATCGCCTTAAAAAATTCATTTCTCTTGACCTCCTTTGCTTTCTTACTATAGATTATACCTAGTTGCAATATAAGGTGTCCATTTATACAGTGTAAGCTTACACTGTGAGATGTGATCCCAGATGAGGTACTGCCTCAAACAGAAAATGAAAAATATTCCATGCATTTTAAGCATGAAGCAAAGATCCTAAGTTACACAAATGCGTAATGAATTTCTTCTATTCCCTGGCAGAAGAGAAAGAAAACTGGCAGCTATAGCAATTGTATAACGGTAATTATTAAGAGAAATAATTATACAAAAACCTGTTTGAATTACATACAGGATGGAATGACTCAAGACAAGAAGAATTTAAAGCAATAGCTAACACTTCAGCAAACCTCACTGTATGATAGGAGACAGCAAAAACCAGACATATATTTGCTGAAATCATTCCAGCTTCTGAAGTCTCAAAAATTAGCCTAAATGCAACCATTCTCACTCAGTGTTGGGGTCCTGATGCACTCCAAAGGACTTCAAGGCAGGCAGAGGAAAGCCTTGGTCCCCAATCTCTTTGCACATTAACTACACAGGTTGGCTTACTGGGCAGGCTATTCCAAGGCACTCTAGGCTATCTGCAGCATCAGGACACAAGAACTATGTACAGGAAAGGAGAAGACCTTTGCCCAATCTAATTATAAACAACCTGTAATAATGCAGTTTTGTAATGTAATAATTTATGTTCAGTCATTACCAGCCCACTTTCAGCTGTAAGTGGATTTAGAAAATTACATTACTCCATTAGAGGTGAGAAATGAAGTAAGATGTTGCAATGGAGCCAGGTAGCTCTGCAGAACTGAGTTTTGGTCTGAATTGGTCACCAATGCTGGTAAGATCATTTCTGTCAGTCCACAGAACTGGGACTTCTCATTCGAGAGGTTTTCATTTCCAGTTCTGGTCACTGCAACAGCACTCATCCTTTCACCCTGGCATTCTGATGCAATGGGTAAAATGTGCAGTTATTGAAATTATCATTCTTAAAATGAAGGAAGACTCACCACATCTGAAGTCTTGTAAAAAAAAGAAAAAGAAAAAAAGATTCTATCATTCATTGAGGCCCTACTATTGGTTCCCCATTTGCATCTGTATTAAGTTTGCACCAAACTCAGGAAAAATGCCAGCTTGACCAATATGAAATGAAGTCACTGTTTTTTTAATAACTCATGCTATAGTTACATCAGTATTTTGAATAACTTGCATCAACATGCTTTATGGTGAGTGTACTACTTGAAAAGCTTATCTCTAGTTAATATTTTGATTTTCACCTTACAATCATCAACTACAAAATCTGCCATGTGTTTCTCTTTCCTTACCAGGTACACAGAATGGAAACTGTGTGCTCAAGGTCTCAGGACTGAAGATTAATTCATCAGCTCTGATTCAACAAATGCTCTTTTTTGTGTCAGATGTTGCTACTTGTCTTTGACTTTCTCTTCAAAGACAATTTCATTGTATGATCTGAATGTTAGATCTGCTACCATGTTCACAATTGTGAATACTGTACAAAATTTAACTCCTTGAAAGTCTGATAGCAGGTGAAAATGTAGGAAGGAAGCTTGAAAGGCTTCAGGATGCACATTAAAAAACAAAACAAAACAAAGCATCAAAATACAAAAAAATAGTGTCATGCTGACAAGCAAAGTAAGTGCAACTTAACTTACAAAACCAACAAAGTTGCTTTTTCTGAAAAGGAAAAATTAATTTAAAAAAATATTTTAAAAGGGTCACAAATGCTTGCAGTTCCAAAGCCTAGCAGCACCTTCTCTCCCACCTTCTCTCCACAAGACAGGCTGATGTTATCATCCCTAATTTAAGGATGAAGACCTGAAACACAGAATGTAGTTGATGTGCTCAAAGCTGCATAGGGAGCACCACGGCCTTGAGGTGAGTATCCATGCAGCACACCCACAGCATCAGCATCACAAGTATCATTCTCAAATACAATTCCCAAATATATTTCTCTGATTTCCCTATTTCCTTTATTACTAGTTGCATCATGACCACAAAACACCACAATAATGTTATTGTAGTATAAGAAAAAATTCAACTAAAAAAAGAAGTATAAATCTTGAGAAAGAAAAGATAAGCAAAAAAACACCTAAAATTAAAAGGTATGTGGTTGACATGAAGGCAATTACACCAGAATGTATTATCAGAGATGGATGGAGAAGAAACTGCTGTACCCCAACTGTTAGGTCATTCTGGACCCTCCACAGCCATCAGATGTCAGAAAGGGAATGAGGGCAGTGGAGAACCTTGTTAGCAGTCACATGAATGGGATAAACACGGGATCAAAAATACTGGATGCTACAACAGCTTCAGGGGAGAAGAAACAGCAGCAACATCCACAAAGCTCAAGGGAAAAAAATCTTAGTATTTCCCCCCTTTGGCTTTCTGCTGAGTAATGTGGCAAGCTGGAACTGATGCTGCACATCTGAGGAAGTTAAAAAGAGGGAACCAAACTGAGTTCAATAAAAGACCGAATATTGTAATAGCAGTTTGGGGGTTATTAATTTGTATTTTGTACGACATACTGTGGACACATATTTTCCTTTTTGTGTGTAATTTTTATTGACAACTACATTATAAAAGCTGCCACGATTCAGCTTGACATGCAGCTTTTGCACAGTGGGAAGATGTGGCAAATGGTTTGCTTTTTTGCCTTGCGGGAAATTACTGAGGTTTTCAGGACCAGATGAGAAAGCAACTATTTTCACTTCACTTCTATTGAAAAAGGTGAGTGATATTTTTGGGAAGAGGAAGCTCTCATTCCAAGAAGTCATTACTTTCTGTATCCTGAGTCCACTTTTGCAGCCAAGAACACTTACACCATATGTTACAAGGTCATCAACTAAGCTGCTAGCAATGTTACTATTCATATCTCCTTTGTTAGGGTTAAAACCCTCTGCAAAGCATGATCTACTTTGAAGGCACAGTATAAAAGTTTAACAGCACCACTAATTAGTTCCAACAGTGGCGTTTTCTGTGAAGCCCACAAGGGCCAGTGTTAGGGTCCATAAATTCTATTTCACTTGGGTCAACCATCCATCAGGTGATAACTACCACTCCCTGCTACCCACCTGGGCTGAATGCAAAGCTGCCATTACCACTGAACATATCCAGAGAACGTGACACAATAGACATGTTTATTTGGACGTCTGGCAGCAGGTTTTGTCTTACCATCAGGGCATGGACTTTGCATGAGTGCTGTTAAACATATTTTATCATCATATAGGGAAATGTGTATCAAGCTATGTTGCTGGGATAAACTTTGTAAAAAAAAAAAAAAAAAAATGACACTAGCACAGCAGTGAGTGGGATTTACAACTCATGCTTCCCAGCACCTTTACAGCACAAAAACTGTTTATTAGCACAAGTTTTTCCTTTGTATGTTGTGTTTACTTGTTCCCAGCAGGGTCTGCTGATGTTAATGGACTCACAGCAGTACATTCTACTTCTGTTATTACAGGTCTAATTCAGTCATTAACATTTCATTAATGGACTGGCCTCCTAGCTGTTTGCATGGCTGTCTAGATATTGATGAGCTTTCTAGTACAGAAAACTTGTATTTAAGGCAGACTCCTAAAGGTTTATTAAATTGGTAGTGAATCTTCATAGCACTCTGTCATTTATTTTAAAAGATAAAAGCCAAATCTTTGAACAAATTTACATTGCAAAAGTTGTCAGCACCTGAATAAAAAATAAATTGCATGCAAAAATGCTCAGGAGAAGGGAAAAAAAGCACAGACTCCACATGCTCCATTACCTGGATGCATGAGTCTCCAGCTCCTGCCTTAAAACTGATGTGGCTCAGCACTGCCAAGTGTGCTGTGCTCTACCTTGGAAGGAATTGCACTTCAGTGGGATACAAATTGATCCCTTTTTCCACATCACAAGTGCATTCTGCAGCTCCACTAGTTCACATTTTCAGAGTTTTTGGATTGGAGTTTTTAATCCTGTCCACAAACTTCTCTGTTGGGAACAGCCTTAGTGGTGCCACTGGAACTAGCCAAACTGAGAGGCTGCTCAGAATAGCAGGGCAGTAGTTTGGGGACCTCTGACATTATCGTCAAAGAGGAAGATGACATAATTTTTAGAGTTCATAATTTTCTAGCATTATCAACAGTGCAGTGGAATCTAGTTATAAAACAATCAAGGTAATATCTGTACCCCAGAGGAAGGTAAGTGTCCTTATGAAATTGCTCGATGGAGTTATGAGGTGCTTCCTTCTACCACATCTCAGTTTTTTCTCCATTAAAAGGAATGTGCATTCTGAGGCATGTTGAGAAGTGCAATATACAGTATCGTATCATATGAGTGTCTAATGCAAGTACTTTGTGAAAATTACTAATTTGATATCATAATTATGCTTGCAATATAAAATTATTAAGCACTGTCTTATTGCACAGTAAATGGAACTTATATTGATGTAATAAAAGGTATTTCAATTCTGTTGCAATAACTTTAACATATTCTTTAATGGTATCCACAGTTAACAAAAATACGCTAATGCCAGGAAAAGCCCAGTTGATGAGTGCTGTAGACTACAATATTAGGTCATAATACATAAAATTTGTGAACTTTCTTATGCACTACTTTACATTTATGAACACCTGCAACTTTTTTTTTGTGGTTTTTGATAGAGAATGAGATGTTAAAAAGTAGAAGTAGGATTAGAGGCTAGCCAATAAAGTCCCTGGAGAAAGTTCTCTTAATAAATATGGCATTATACATGCCTTTGACTTCTGCTTTATAAATGAGGCTGTAAATATTATTGATCCTAAATTCATATTTTTTTAAAGAATCTTACCAGCTCAGTCAGTCAAGACTGCACCAGGATGACAAGAAAATAGATCTCTTATTACAAAATCTGAAGCTTATTATCTTGATAAATGTACCTAGGTTTGAGAAATCAGGGTGGGGGTGGGAGGGATATCAAGAGAAAGGAGGGATGCAGTGTTTTCATATAAATATGTTCAAGTGTTTTCTTCCCTGTAGAACTGTCACAGCCCAGTATGTATGAACTACTTATTTAACAGTGGGGAGGGAAAAAAAATTGAGAAAGGACACCAAATTCTAAACATATTCATCTAGGTTTCTTTTGTCTGTCAGGGTAAATAAAATGAGGAAACTAAACACAACAACAGGGAGAAAAAGAAAGCAGTCAGCTAAAATGTCATGACTTGCTTCTCTGCAGGTGTCAACTTGACTTCACTGAAATGGCATACAACTTTGATTTTCTCATCAGGAAAAAAATGTTTATTCCCTTTGCCAGACCTAGCAGATAAGAAACTACTGTGTGTAGCACTGCATATTTTGATACTGGGGATATCTGCACACAGCTATTCTTGAGACACATGCTAAAAATATTTGGTGTGCTTTGTGTCGAATTGTTGTCATGAATTATTAAAATGAGCTGTTATGTTTTCATTAAACTGGCGGTCTTAATAATTTAAATGCTGGTCTTTAAAACACTTACTGTATATTGATGATCTTCACGGGAAGAAAGAGAGCCTCCCAATTATTTTACATCTTGAATTTATTTATTTACCTGTCATGTGCCATTATGCATTACTATACGCCCATATTATTTTATCACAACACACACTACATTGCTCTACATTTGATCTGTCACTGAGAATTCAGCAGGCTTTTACTCCTGCAGTCAGTATTTTCAGTTACAGGAAACTTCCAGAGCGTTCAAGAATACCTCATGGTTTAAGGTTCTATTTACTTTAAGATGTAATAACCTTCAGAGTGGTTAGATAAGTGCATGGCAGTTTATAGTGAACCAGTGGTCCATTCTGATGGCAACCTTCTTGCACCTGAACAACACCTGATACTCAATGAAAAGCAAAGAAAGACGAGAAAGTGTTCACAAGTTGCAGCCTGACTTCAACTCAACACTCAAATTTCTTCTCAACCATTTAGAACTAAAAATGCATTTGCTGTGGTGACAATGGCTGAAAATGAAGTTTTGGAAGGCTTTGGTAATCATCTAGACTTCAGTTATACTGTGTAAGGTCTTATATAGGACCAATTTACTGCCTTCAGGCACATGCCTCCACAACATGTGTTTGCAATGGTCAACAACATTGGAAGGTTCTACCATGGACCTGTGTTCAACATCTGTACCTCCCATGATCACCTGAAGACCTGGCTACAGAAACTTTTAAATATATACATGAATAAATGTATGTATTTCATACATATATTTCATTCAACTGAACTGCAATTTAAACTTTTTTTTAATTTGAACTATTGTCTTTTTCTTTATTCTCTGGAGAACTGAACAGCTCACGCTCCTGTGCAAGAACTTAGCATGCCTTAATCTTTCAAAACGATTTTGCTCAACTTTCTATGAGGAAATTATATGGATTTCATGAGTTAGGTCACAAGCCCTATAAGTTCGTACCTATCTGCACAGATCCCACCATATTCCTAAATGCATCCAGCCCAGATTTTCATCATTAACTTTATGCATTACTTGTGGGAAGTCACTTAGACTCTTTGCATTTTTGCTTGACTGTGAAATGTGAATGAGACACATTTAAAGTTAGTTTAAAAATTCAAGTTCTTGTAATATCAACAATAAAAAGAGCTTTAAATTTAGAAGCTAACACAAAGACTTCAGTAATTATTCAGCCAAGTTGAAAATCTTGCAAATAAAGCAACGCCAAAGCTATAGGGTAATATCCACCATCTCCTATCTTAGCTACAATAATGACAATGGCCACCACAGGGCTTTAATGACCATTCTAAGTGTATTTCAGTATGAAAAACAAAAAACTCACATAACATCATCCTCACTCAAAATAGTTCCAGCTGAACCTCGGATAGTATTGATTTAGACTTTCCCCTCTTTTGGTTTCACCTCTAGATGAAACCTAAACTTGCTTGTGTGAGAACTAATCTTTTTCTAACCAATTAATCTTCAGCCTATTAACAATTTCTGAAACAATGATCATCAGCAATGAGCTTACAAGAAGTATAAGAAGTTATTCAGATTTAAGGCAGCCAAATGTCATTGAAAAAATACCAAATTTTACTGTTAAATGTTCAAAGAACAATTCAACTTCATAAACGTTTTTCTTTTGCTGAATTAAAACTTTCATAAACAAATTTAGTAATATATTTTTTAAGAAATAAATTTTCTGACAAGCAAAACAGCCTGTGAATTCCAGAATAAGAGAAATATCAAGAAGCTTAAATATAAAAGAATAATATATTGGGTT
The DNA here is from genome assembly GCF_987193195.1 of Phasianus colchicus. Taxonomy (NCBI): domain Eukaryota; kingdom Metazoa; phylum Chordata; class Aves; order Galliformes; family Phasianidae; genus Phasianus; species Phasianus colchicus. Next base: position 2,947,749 of record NC_143442.1, on the reverse strand, counting down.
TAATGAGAAAACAATAAATAATAATCTCTTTTGCATTTGTAGATTGGACAGTTCCCTTAATTTCTGTAGACCTCACTTGATTACACCACAAAGCAACAAAACAAGAACTGTTTCAAAATATCTCCCCACAATGGTGAACAAACTCAGAAGACTCACAGTCTTCTTATAGATGAGCTAGAGATGATGAACTTCTCAAGTTTTTGGAATCTATGTTCATGAGACACGATGATACGTTACCTAAGCAGCAGCAACACGCATTTTACACAGCACAACCATAGCAAGATTTCAAAATATTAACTTCAAACATCACACAAAGCATAAATAATCTTCGTTGTTACAAAGTTTAAAGATGCATCATATTTCTTTCCCACATATGTCCTGGTAGCCTCATAAAACATACCGTGTTTCATTATAAGATTATGGGCTTGAGCATATATATCACAAAATGTTAACTACTGCAAAAAGTAAGAAAATAGATTTTGACATTGGAGAATTATTTTTCTACTCTCCTGTGCTTTTGGATCAAAAGGCAATGATACTTGGCTGGTTAATCTGGCCTGATTCCAGGACTGCATACCATGGTGAGAGATGCCAAGAACACTGATGCCACATGAAACAGAAGTTATCTTCTAAAAATTCATAATGATCGCGGGGCAATTTGTATTTTAACTGATATAAAGCACAATCTCATTTAGTCTCCTTGTCTGGTCAAGAGCAATTTTCATTTGGGCAACTGAATTCTGTTCTTATTAATAAGATGTATGAGATGCTGTGATCACTTCACAACGTAGCATTTGCATCTCTCCCATACCACATCCACTGAAACACATGGTTTTCAGCTCATACTGCCCTATGGGGGTCACTGGGTAGTGGTGAACAATCATGAAATGTGGTTTCTCTCCTGCAGACAAACTATTAAGTGCTGGAATACAAATGTATCTGAAAAAGACCATCCTTTTTGTCCAGTTTGCTTATCACTAATTAAAACCACCTATGTAAGTAAATCCTGTAATCTTTCTGTCCTTCATTATGAAGTAGCTGTGCACTGCTTCCCTTTTAGTTAATTCACAATACAGTCTGCTATTGTTTGGTTCATTATCTTCCTAAAAGGATAGATGATTTCAGATGCACTAGATATATAAAACGGTGGAAAAGTAGTAACGAAAGCAAATTTGTACAGAATATCATTACATTTTATGTTTGTGAGCCTATTTCTATTTATGAGACAGAGAAAACTCAATTTATCATTCTTGTTCTAAGATAAAATTCCTCCCTACTTCTGTGAATACCCAGAGTCACAGCTTCTGTTGGTAGTTGAGGATCCCTACTGATAAGTTGCCAAACTTTCTAATTTAAGTATCAGTAATTGGTTTGTAAATATAATTAAAATTTCTTTTTTATGTTTTTATTTGAAAGTTTTTGTTCTTATTTATTCAATTAGCAATATAAATTTCAAGTCCATACACGCATTTCTTGGTAATTATTAGAAGTCAGATAATTACACTCTACAATGAATTTCCAATACTTTATGAGTTCTACAATCTTATTTTACATCAGAAATGTTCTTTGAAAACAAGGAGGATGCTGAAATTGCTATCAGTTGTCATACGGGCATAGATTCCACTCACTGAAGTTGTTAATGGCTTATTAACAACTTATTATTATAGTTGTTAATGGCTTATCTGGTCTAGCATTAGGTGGGATGGTTGGTGGCCCTGCGTGTGGCAGGGGGGTTGGAGATTCATGATCCTTGAGGTCCCTTCCAATCCTGGCAATTCTGTGATTCTGTGATTATTTTTAAGTTTAACAGTTGGTGCACTTCTAAGGAAAATGGCAGAGGAATCAGTGATGTGAAAAGTAATGTTTCACCAAATTAATTGTTCATACTATTGAAACAAAATTTTATGCTAATTCCCTGTGAGTATGAAGTCCAGCAAAAGAAATATTTTCTTTAAATCACAGAACTGAAAACATTTCAATATCCAATCAAAACTCTTCTAAAAATAGTATAAATAAGCTGTATCTCACCTGTAGTATCCGTACAACTGCCCATAAGCCTGCTAATCAAAGTGCTGGTAAACAAAAACATTCACAGTCTTCTCATAACATGGAAATATTTAATAACTCTTGACACATAAAGAGTATCTTATTAGAGAAAAATTTGAATTCTATATATAATCCAGCATACCTTGATGATAATGGGCTTAATAAACCCAACTCCAGGCCATTTGAAACTCCAGTGGGTTTCAACTGATGACTGGATAGGGTACAGCTATCACATCAGTTGGAGATGAGCTACTTGGTGCCTGTCTCCTTGCTGATCAGCAGGTGATTCCTGCATGATAGAACAGCATGAGTTTAAACAAAATTAAATCATAGAGAACTTATTTTGCAAGCAGTACATGTGTAGATAGCACCTATGAAACTGGTCTTTATGACGAACTCTACATATGAAATAAGTGGGTACATTCATTATGCTGCAGGTCCTACAGGTTCTCATTTTCCATAGCACGACAGAACTTCCAGCTCTTACAACAGCATTTTTATCTGTGCAAACTACTTTACACTAGCAGAAATATCCTGGCATGGTATCACTATGTAATGCATTGGGTGAGTGTAAAATATAGAAAAGATGCAAGGCTGCATCTGCATCCTGCTTTGGCAGGGGGGTTGGACTCAATGATCTCTGGAGGTCCTTTCCAACCCCTACAATTCTGTGATTCTATAGAATAGTGGACTCGTTAGGAAAATGTATACAGCAATATGCAGGGATTGTCTGTATATATTACCATAAAAATACTTGAACTAAGAAAAAAAAAAATCAGAGGAAGAAAAAGAAGGTATTATCATTTAATGGATAGTTGTATACAACTTTCTTCAGATTATAAAATGAAAGAAAGCAGCTAAAATGGAAGGGAATTACTGGTTGTTTTAATCTATGTTGAAGTTATTATAGCACTGTTTTCCCTAACAAAACTGTGGAAACCTCGACACTTGGAGGGGTGGTAAAATGAGGTTCAAGAAGGTACTGAAAATATAAAATACGAATCAGGAGATGCCAGAATAGATAACCTCCCAGCCTGCATCACCATGTTTTACAGTCATGCAGTTCCACTGACACATTCCATATGATACCTGTACTCATGGCAGTGACTTTGGGCATCGGGGTCCCTCTTCCTCCCAGCTAGGAGGTAGGAACTGCTCAGCTGAGGGCAGTAAAGGTAATGCTGCCACCTCTTGATGATGCACATAGGGATTTCAGTGAGGAGCAAACTACAGCTTTTCCAGATCTGAGGCCTCCAGAAAAACACTCTGGAAGGCTGCACAGCTCTGCAGAGGTGGAAAGGGAACTTTGTCAGCATTTTAAAATATTTCTCAGCCTTAGGGCTGCAAATTTCCAATGGGTTTTCCTTCCTAGCACGTTACCTTTCCTCATAAAGCATTGCATTGCAGGTTCATCTATTCTGTCTTCAAGTTTCAAGGCAAATGCACAAGTCACTCTAAAAAAATCTTAAGTGGACCATAAATAATGAGAAATGCTGGTGATGGGGAAAGAAAAAAGTGAAGTTTGACCATCACTAGTGAAACAGAAGACTGTAGCATATAGGTTTAAATACAATTCTGTCTCCGTAAGATTACAAGAAGAGGTAAATGTCACATCTCCTGCCTGGAAAAAGGGTGTTACAGGAGTGTATTCTGAACTTTTCACAGTTAAATTTTGTTACAAATTAAATATAAGATTTATTGAGAAGCTTCGTGTTTAATAAAATACTCGTAACAGCTTGTGATATTTCACAGGATAAACACACAGTTAACAGTCCTCATGGCCTTATTTGTATAGCAGATCTAAGAATAACAAATCGTTTGTTTGATAGCAGAATGACAACAAGTTGTTTCAAGTCATAAAGAAGTACAAGATAAGAGTCAAAATGACAAAATTAGGATTTGAGGTAATAGTGCAGACAGCATTCAAGTCCAAAATGAGGTTACACCAATCCAAGCACCATTTAAACTCCAAAATCACCTGAAATGAGGAGATAGGAATTTCTACATTTTCCAGCCATATCCACAGCTGTTCTTTTGTTTCTGCACAGCCCACAACATCTCAATCCTCTCATGTAATTCAAATCTAATAAAAGATTAATATCAGCTTTGAATACAGTAACATATAAGCATCTGAAGGCAAACACATGCAATTCTTCATCCTGGCTACATCTCTCTCTCTCTCTCAAAAAAAAAAAAAAAAAAAAAAAGGAACAGAGAAACTTCAGTATTCTTCAGAAAGTACTTTCTTTCAAAACTTAGGGCTCTCTGAGTATATTTGACTACAAAAAATTGCTTTCATTTTTGGAAATGCTGAGAAGGCAGACACTCTTAGTGAGGTCAATGAGACTTACTGATTACACAGTGTTACGGAAAATTAGGCTACTTATTTGGGAACTAAATATGGATTTTAAGAGCATTCAGTGAAGTCATACTTCTGAGTATTTTGGAGCTGGCCTCAATTTTTATAAAGAAAAGTTTGAGACATCGAACAACAACTTTTCAGAAGAACAAAATATTTATTATGTTCTTCATAGCAATTAAAGGCAATTCACATGATCAGAAAAAAGGATGACTTTGAAGAGGGATGGTTACTGGCTACACTTCCATTTTTCCTTTAACAAAACATCATTTTTCAGTCTGCTCAACATACTCAGGATGGCTCCAGATCCTGTCAGCTTTGAATCCATGGTACCTGGAGAACAAGCAGTAGGACCCCAGGGCAGAATTTACACCACCAGTGCTGGCCTCTCACGTGTAGGACAGAAGAGCAATGGGGATGAAGCAGCTTAAAGAGAAGGGACAAAAGAAAGGGGTGCAAATAAACACTTATGTTTGAAGGTCATAGTAAAAATTCAAAGAACACCCTCTACAAATGTCATTCTCATGTGCTTTATCAGAGAAAGTTTATTTCTGATGGTTGCCTAGCAGGAAACAGAATTGTTGATATTGTTTAGATGTTTGATGTTCACAAAATTAATAAGAAAAACCGACTAAACAATTAAGAAAAAAGAAAGAAAAAGAAAGAAAACCTCCCAAAAACACAGCAAGACATTTTAAGCTAAAACAACTGCTATTGCTATCAGTTTAAGTAATCACTTTCCCAGCTGACAGATGCAAAGCTCTCCATACAGATAATGACTTTTCCAGCTGACAAGAGTCAGAGAACAGGAAGTGTATGTGGGGATAAGCGTTTGGGAATTACAGAACAGCCAAAGTTTGCTGCTACCTGTATTATCTGAAGGTTAGTTTGTTTTTACCTGAAAAAGAAGACATATTTTTACCTGAAAAGCAACATTGGTAAACGTCCAAAATTCCTCTGGTGCAGCCGTATACTTTCTTCTGGTGCTGACTAGTTTTGTAACTTTTTTATTTTCTGTTTGAAAGCAAAAAAAAAATGACATCAGCCAGTAGTTGCAGATTTCAACAGTGCTTTTGCAGGGCAGGGAGAAATGGTACATGCTGTATTGTTGCTGTCTGCACTTCAGCCAAACCTGTTCCATGACATTCAGCAGTGTTGGAAGTGCAGTGCCTCATGGCTATGAAAAAAGAGATCCAACGTCTTATGAAACTATAGCCAAAACATAGAAGTGGCAAAATATACATTACATTATAATTCACTGTTCAATGAAGTATTAAAAGGCTACTAGGTTCCGTTGCCCTATTTAATACCAAATTTCCAGTTTTTGAACACTGGGAAGCTTTTTGGGGAGTGCTGGTGTTGTCTGTTGAAAATGTCCCAGTACTTTGCAGATAGAGCTGATTTAAGAGCCATGCAAACAGCAACACTTCCCAGGCAGTATAGGAGACCTCTCTTGCCCATAGTGGACAGCAGTGTGCTTAGTATTGTGTACAGTGGGGAGAAGAGGCCACTCTTCTGGCTCTCCCTGGAGCTGTCAGGAGCAAAAAGCTGAAAATCTGAATCCAGTTTCATGACTCAGTCTTTTCCTGCAGACCAACATTTCAGACACCAACTGCTAAGTTACCCTAAAATAACAGAATCTCCGTGATATATTAAAGTAACTCAACCTGTTGGGATGATCATCAGACAAGGTTATAAACAACATCATAATTTAGCATTTACCAGAAAAGGAAAGTCTGAGGAACTTCAGCTATAAGTCTTTAAAAGTATCTACACAAGCTGGCACAGATGACTGTCAAGCTGATATAAAATGAAATATTTCTCTTCGAAATGACAAACTGAAATTTTTATTAGGTTTGACCAAACCGGAAGCAAAATATTGTTTTGGTTCTTTTATCTTATGCTCCTTATCATGCAATAGTGATGCATAACAACAAAAAAATATCAATTTTATAGAAACCAAAGAAATAAAAATGTAAAATGCTGTATCAGTAGTCTCCATATCAATGATACCCCCACATTACAAGAAAAACTGTCCGTTTTTCAGTTTAACTCTTGTTGCAGCCTTAATATGTCTACTTCTATTTCTTTTCCAACTACGTTTTTTCTCTGACACATGAACTCAACTTCTCTGTTTTTTCTCTTCTGCTTAGAAAACACTGGAGGTACAAAACAGCATACACGAGAATAGTAACACAGTATGAAATATGGAAAGAAAATGAGCTAAGTAAAATCACAAGAACTAAAGGCTGTGAAATCTGATCTGTTAGAAAAAGAGTATATATGATGAACAGAAATAGCATACAGAATACAAGCATGCACGAGTTCATATTGAACACTCCCTTTTTGGTGCAGCTCACACATCTGCACACACAAAAGTTTTTATTTTCTTCTGCCTGTATAGCTTTAGCATACATTCATTATAACAATACATCTTTTTTATTAATCCTACTGCAAGGAGAAAGGAGAGGTGATTGTGGCAAGGTATGGAAGCTCACAGATAAGCTAAGGGAATGTTAAAGAGCAATATCAGACTTTCACAGATACAGACATGGAAAGTACATTCTCTCACCAAGCAGCATTTCTTACTGAAGCTGGGGTAGGTCTCACAGCACACACTAACGAGAGGAAATGCAGTCCAAAGGTCCACATATTGTTTTATTTACTCTCTGAAAATTAAGCTTCACTGAAAACCTGCTTTGGCCTCACACCCATAGCATCACCCACCAGAAACTATTACTTTCCTTTGAAACGTGCCTAGTAAACTTTAAAAGGCTATCCCTCCAAAATCAGAGCATATACTAATACTTAAGGGGTTAATAAACTCTTACAGAATACCAAAATCACAAGTTTTATACCTCAGCTCTGTACAGTTGGGGCTCCTAAGAGAGGTGTAATTGCATTGTAGTAAAGTTAAGGTTTGATTTAGGTTCCTCCATCGGCAGAATGAAGTGCGCCTTACTTCTCAGGTGTGAGACTTGGCTGTGCTGCCTTTTGCAATATATTATCCCAACACTGTCAGAAAATGCTCAGCAGCGCCAATTCTTACTAAACTGGGTGTGTTATAAATCCAGCATAAGCAGGGGATTTCTTATGCCAACAATGCTTCTCAACCTTTACCTTATTACCACACTTCTTGGCTGCTACGAGATAAAAATCTTTTAAGCTTTTTACTGCTTGTGTGTGAGATCTCAGATAACGCAGCCAAATGCAGGAAAAGTTCAGGGCTGTTTTATGACTCCGTTTTATCAAAAAATTTGATCTACAGAGGCTGAACGCACAAATTCATTGCTGTTGGATGAGGTCAGAGAAACCACACCCATTCCCTCAACAGACCTTCCTTTTCCTTTAGTAGACAACTTTACACGGGCTACAGAAATATGCCCTGTCAGACGAGAAACACGTGCCCTTGGATTGAAGGCAGTGCCAAGGAAAGAGGGAGGTTTTACTCAGCAGACCCGTGTGCCTAAGACACATTATCTGTGAGTTTGGGAGGTGAAGCCCCTCCGTAATGAAATTCAGCTGAGCAGGAACTAACCTAGAAACACCAGCAGGAATGCTGAGGGCTAATGACAAGACAGGTTTGGCACAGAGGGATACAGGAAACAAAATTGCTACAGCGAAGATTTCCACAGAAAAATGTTAATTGTTTTATAAGAGGGAAAGTGTGGGACATGAGGAGCTGGAAAGAATGGCAAACATATGTCAAGCTGTATCACTGTATTTACCTTTCATTAGCATGTCTTCCTAGGAGCAAGCTAAATATTCTAGGAGAGGGATGGGATTTTTCTTATGTTAACTAATCCAGACAAAAGTGAATGGAGATTTGCTTTCTTCAGCATTCATTGATATTAATTGCTTTATTGAACTAGCTGTGGGAACACGGATTTCCCAATGCCAGCATAAAGGATCATTATTTATAAGCCAACTGATCCCACAAATTCTACACTTAGCTCAACATTTCCGCTGGAAACACTGAAAGAATCTTTAAAAAAAAAAATCATTATATTTCATACTTTACACTAAAGCGCACCAGCAAAATGATACAGGTTTTCCAGGAAGAAGAACAACTAATTTTTAAGTCTCACATAACAGATTCCAAATCAGCTCCAAAATGCCGCATATTATTACATTTTTCTTCCATTCATTTTTCTTTCTTTCCCTTTTCCCCTGACTTACAGGTGTCCTTAGTTACAACCATCAGTGAAAACAAAACACATATGCAGACTATAAATCTATATTTGTGTACTGATTCATAAGAGTAAAATATCTTTAGTTCCTCCTTCCAATTTCCTTTCTCTATGCGATTCATAATTGTACTTGGGTTTAGACTTTTAGGAACTCAATTCTGTCCCAGAAGGTTGGTTAACAACAGAGTCCTGCGAGCACAGGTTCTGGCTTCAAAATATGTATTAACCAGAAGAGACTTCCAAGTAGAAAAAAAGTGACTAAATAAAGAGTGCAACCTTTAATCAAAGTGCTAAGTTGTCACTGTGACCTGCTGGAGATGGACATGGATGACTCAGTCCATCAGAACATGTGCAAAAATACACTGCAACAGTTGGTGACATCAAATTATATTTCTTAGCACCAAGGAGTTAATAAACTTCAAGGAGATATCAGCAGTGAATGTTGTAATTTTATTCTATTTCCTAACAATACTTATGACATTTCTGCCGTTAAGCTCAACTTTGCTGTTCAAAGATCAATTTAGGAGCTCTATGTGCTGTTTTAAATCATAGCTGGGCTAAACTTGGTATGTAAATTGCAAAGTGATAAATGCTTGTTTTTCTCATATTCCTTTCTCTTTATATCACAGTTGGATTCCTTCACTGGACCCCCAAAAGTAATCACTTTTTGGCATATTTTAGATGCCAAATATTTAAGCTACAAAGGAAGAAATAGGTTTTAATTTACAGTTGCAATCATTCAATCCACACAGAGAGAAAGCACTTTTAGCTGCCTGATTAGAAAGATGACATTATTGCACAGACTCAAGTTAAAGAAAATCCACAGGAGGAAGAATGGTTTGGCTGGGGCTAGAAAACAACAGGGTACAGAGTCTGCATTGAAATGTCCTTGGCCAGGTGAGACACAGGTAGGTGTGCCTTATTAATGCAAAAAGTATATTTCAAAAAAAGAAATTAAGATATTTGGCATAGATGTAATCTAAGATTTGTAGAGTAAAAGTGCTGTGTGTCTATATTAACAATCAATGCCTGATCACGATAAATGTGGTGTTAAACAAATGCCACCAACTGCTCCAAAGCACTCTGGCAGAAGGAAGCAAACTGGACATGAAGGAGAAATGTGGCCATTCTTAAATAAAGTATCTGTTGAGTTCAAAGTTAAGTAACCAGTTGGAATTTCCAAAATTTTCAGGATGGGGGAGACCAAACAATCTTGTTCAAAATACTGAGTTGACCTACAAATGGCAGTCAGAACATTATATGTTGTGACATACGGTGACCAGGACTTAAGGGTCACAACTTTCTCTCTTTGTGACATAGCAAAGGATAAAGAGATTGGAGGGCTTTAACAGAGAGCAGAATCCTGTAACTATCGAGAGAAACATACAGAAACTATCAGCAAGCATAAAACAGATGGTAGCTATACTGCCAATAAGCTTGAGTTTAGAAAGTGTACCAATCATCCCTAATGATTGCTGGGGAGAGGAGCTATGAAAGAAATGCAACTGTTATGCTGAAAGGGGGTAAGTGCTACAGAAGCTTCTCAAAATTGCAGTATAAAGGGCAGCAGTTTGCTCACCCAAAATGGTAAGAAAGGAACATAAAGTATACTTCTAAAATTTCACAGTCTCTCCCTCAACCCTCTCCAATATTAATACAATATGATAGTAATACTTTCTGGAAATCCAAATAGAAGAAACAAAATTTTAAGTTTAGGACATTAAATGGGAGATGGCTATCAGAAAGGAAAGGAAGCATTTAGGAGCCTCCTCCCTGTCATCTCCAAGAAATAACTTCTTAGTTCTTTCCTTTGTTTCATAGCTCTTCCGTTCTACAGAGTATTTCAAGGTTTCTGAATCTGTTATACTGAAGATTTAATGAGTGTATGTTGCCAATACATGGCTGAGCTAAGCATTAGTTTTGTGTCTACTTACGAATATATGTGAGCACATCTAACATGGAGGATGAGCCAGGTATCACTCAGGTGGTCTGGTCACACTTTCCATTCAGTGGAATTGTTCTAAGGAATCCTGAAAAAAAAAAATAAAATAAAAAAAAATCTTTACATCACTTATTTGAATTGGGCTGGCGTGGAAAATCATGTTCATATTGTACTCATTTGTGGTATGCTTCCCAGGAATTTTAACAGATGACAATTCAAAGATAAATTTGCTTTAAAAATAAATGATGAAAAATAACTGGCTTCTCAGCTCTTATTTCATAATCTCAAAAGTATGTTCAGATTTATATAATTAAAGTAGAAAATAGAAGTCTAAAAATGAAATCTGGTTTTGCATTAGAGCAGCCAGCATTAATAGGATTCTTCCTTCGCTCCCTATGTTTTCTGCTGCAGAAGCACATCCCTTCCCCCAGCTTGGACAAGTCACCACGAGGGGGAAAGCACAACACTCTGGCTTGGGCTGCATGTCTCCCCAGCCTGATTCAGGGTGGCCTTCCCCTTTACATACGTACCTTAATCAGGAGATACATATTGGGAATTCCATGGAATATATACGTGCTCACAACTCAGCAGGTACTGCTAAGCCACAGCCTACAGGTGGGAGAGCATGTGCAATTTTTTCCATTATAAATGACTTCTAGCTGTGGCTCTCAGTGCCCGTTCCCTCCTTTAATTCAGATTTTAAAAATAAGAATTATTTTCTTTCCTTCAGACAGCAATCCTTAGGAAGCTGAGGATGTTATACTATAACACAAAAACTGTACAAACAGCCAAAACTGCTCAAATTTGATCCTGCTGAGTGAGGTGTAGGGCCTAGAGTCCGACTGCAAATCTTAAAGTCAGCTGTACCTCTGGAGACAGCAAATTGCCTTGCTGGACATGTTGCTGAACAGCAACTCACATAAACTTATGAAGGCTCATTTTCTCTAAGCTAAGGGTATCTACGTCAACTTAAATAGCCCCTTCCTAGCATAAATTCAAACTTTTTTTAATAATCTGCTTAATGCAGACCACGCTTCCAATTCAAATCTGCCTTGTGTTTCTTCTGAAGACCTTCAGCAAAAGCCTACAATTCTGTAGGTAAGTTCCCTCTACTTTTTCTATCCTACACCACTAAGCTTCAGGTTTCTCCCAACACAAATAAATCAGGCAGTGGAGCATTAAATACAGCAGGAGAAAGGAACAAAACAGTCCTGGTTTTAGTTGCAGAAGCAAAAAAATTTGCAACTGCATGACACTGCAGTTTGTTGCTCACCTGAGTAGTTTTAGTACAAAGAAGCAAACCCCTGAAAGAGAAACCTTAGTTGGCAATAGAAAAGCAGTTCAAAGGGGCTCCCATTGAAAGAAGCAATTTGAAAACGCAGAATCAACTCTTGCTTCTTTATCTCTCATAGGCGTCAGCTCAAATGTAAAATTATTCATTTGGTTTCCGTTCTTTCACCAGCTCAGAGGGGTTAAAAACACCAATTTGGAAAATCAAAAGATTGGGCTCATATGCTAATACAGACATGCAAAGTAGAACAATAATATCTAAATTAACATTCACATTAAAAAAAAAAAAAATGACAACAGAATTTGTGTTTTCCTACCTTTGGTAAATTGACTTCCAAGTCAATTCAGTGAAAAGGGGAAATAATCAACAGTGGGACTGCCATTTTCTCCTTTTCTGTGGGACCAGCATAAATCCTACATGTAGGTCGCTCATTTCTGCCTATATTTATACCTTTTTTCAGCTTTATCTTTGCAGCACTGTACCTCTCCTTCTGTATTATCCACTGCCTCTTTATCTGTCACAGTCCTGAGACACAATCCTGTGTCACACCTACACTTGTGTGCACTTATGTCTTGTCCAGTCCAAGGCTCCCTTTGCCTATTTTTCAATATCTGAGACTTCCATGGTGGCATTAGGAAGTCAGCTCTATGAAGAATGGCTTCAGAGGTGCACACAAACTCATTTATTGACACATTTTAAAATGATTGAGAACTGTTAAGCTGCATACAGTGCTAATACGACTGATTGGGTGATTGAGATAGTATATAAATCACCACTTGTACCTTGTCACACTCTGTAACTGCGTCTATTTTTTCATCAGATTATTTGTATCAGGGTTTTCTGTTTTCATGTGTGTTTTTATAGGGTTTTATGACAACAGGACTCTGTCCTAAATTATAGTCTTGATAGTTCCCCAAATAATAACAACACTAATAAAGCTAAGCAATTGTTAGGTGGTCTAATTTCTTAAACCATGAATGCTTAGACTGACTATTGAGCACTGGCTCATACAAATATTTCCTCTATATGCACAACATATGAATCTGACACCAAGCAAAGACGAACATCCAGTACATTAGGCACTAGAATTAGGTCTCAAAACATGTTGTCAAATGGCAGAAACTACAGAATCACATTTAAGCATAGAAGGAAAAGTGCAAGCTTTATACTTAGTTAGGAATAACCAGTATGGATCAGGAATAAATACAGAACAGGGAACATCGTGTTCTGCATAAAATGATCTTGTGCTCTACTGGAGCAAGTGCAAGTGTCTGAAATGGACTTCCAGATGACATGCATTTAGTAAACCACAGGTCAGGAAATACACAATGGATTATCTGCTGTCAGATGCAGAAAGAAGCTATGAATACTTTCCTGAAACTTCAGGGGAAAAAAAAAAAGAAAAAAGGAATACTGTTTGGCTTCATGGGAAAAAAAAAAGCATTGAAAATGAAAAACATTTTCTGCAATTTCATTAGGATTTACATCTTTTAACATGAGATATACTTAAAATCTATTTTTAACCAAAGAATCTTATTAAAGAAAGAAGACTGCCTGGTTTACTACTTGTTTCAAGCAGTGGTGGTTGATGATGCTCTTTATAAACAAAAGCAAATAAATTTAAACAAGCTAAAAGATGTTTAATGTAAAAAACTGTAGCCTGAGAAAAAATATGTTGTTGTGGATTGCATATTTTACATGCAATTTATGCTGCAGTTTCTCTTCATTAACTACATCTCGCAGATTTTTCAAAGCAACAGCATGAATATTATTAACATGTGTTAAAAACGTGTTTAAAATAATGTATAAAGCTTTATGTTTCGAGCTAAAGTTAGGTATAATGAACAAGGGTGTCTGTGTTGCATATATTGGTTTGTATGCATGTTGATAGATAAACCAGACTACGTGCCTACAGACACATGTACATATATATTGCTTTAGAGTTCGTGTTTTAATTAAACTGAACTAGACCTTAACAAGAACATCCAATTCATAATTCTCTCATTCCGTTCTATAGATTCTTATTAGTTAAAGCAGAAATAATCCATTCTGAAATGTGACATGTAGAAATTGCTAATATCTTCTTTCGTTGTATTTCTTTCCTTACCATTGGTTTCCATTTACTACAAGAATCTCGGAAAACATCCTGAAGCCTTCCATTTTTCCCCACAGCACTTCCCCACTCTGTCTCTCTTCCAAAATTGCTTTTGCTGTCACTGTATTAATAATAGAAAATTATCAACAGTGGCTGATAAAGAAACTTGAAAATTACAGAAATTAAAATCTTTTCATTTGAGCACCTGATGATATCCAGTATCACTGCATCAATCCCACAGAATCATAGAATCATAGAATGGCCTGGGTTGAAAAGGACCACAGTGCTCATCCAGTTCCAACCCCCTGCTGTGTGCAGGTCACCAACCAGCAGCCCAGGCTGCCCAGAGCCACATCCAGCCTGGTCTTGAATGCCTGCAGGAATGGGGCATCCACAGCCTCCTTGGGCAACCTGTTCCAGTGCCTCACCACCCTCATCCCAGTAAAATCTCCACTTCGGTGTATCTTTTTGGTTATAACTTACATACAGCATCTTCACTGTCAAAAAATAAACAAAATACCAAACAATAAATAATTGCATAATCAGATTCAAATGCAACGTTCTGAAATAGCACCTTTTGACATTTTAGGTATGAGACTTTGAAATACTCTCAGCACTGATTAAATTTACTCCCACTGATGTAAGTGGGAGTATTATTAGGTCAACTAAGTGTTCTCACAAAGCCTTTCCCACTGTTTAATGTCAAGTACTAACCTGAACTCTTTATCAGTAGCATGCTGGGATTTGGTGTATAATATTTTTTCAAAGAAAATATTGTCTGAAAAAGAACAGAATGTCTGTGGATACTTTCTATATTTCACTGAGAAAAAAAAAAATACAGACCAAACCAGGAGTTTTTTCTTTCCATGGAGAAGAAAGTAAAGAAAAGGAAAACCAAAATAATATACTGTAAAATGCTTTCAGGGTGCCCAAATGTTAATTCTTATGCACTTCAGATACTCGAATGAAGAACCAAGACAAATTCTATCCATCTTTTTGGAAGATACCTTTGTGGTTACACTATGTCCAGTTAGAACAAATTAGCCAAATGGAAAATTAATAAGTTGTTCTTGATGAAAATTTTCATTTGGGAATCGGTTGTATACTGATATATTACTTGAGTTTTATATAAGGAATATGAAATGGAACAGTAGAATTCATAGACGTATATAGCAGGAAAAAAAAAGTATGAATGAATAAAAAACAACCCTATATTTTTCCTTGAAGAAACTTAATAAAAGGCCCGTAATAAATATTAATATTTCAAATAGTAGAAAAGTCCTTCTCCATCTCCTCCACATTCACATCAAACTGATCTTGTAGCCTATCCTTCGTTCCAAAGTACATCATTTTTTGGAACAGGTTTGCATCTTACACATCCCTGCACTGGTATTTGTTGCCCATGTGCATACCTGTTCACTGATTTGGCAGAATAACAGTGGCATTTCATCAGCTTTCAGTGCTCTTCATTTCACCATGAGTTGAACGCTTGCATTTCCCCTTCTCCTAACCCATCCAACCATATTTTTTTGATTTGGTATAATAAGCTTCCACCTCCGCATTACCACTTGATATTGTGCATGCAACATATCTTAAAATAGATTGAAAACTTGCTGGTATCAGTTTCACCAATTTTGGCACAGACAAGTTGAGAACAACAACTGATAGTAACTGTTTCACTTTCTGGACATAAAGATATCAGTAATTTCTGAAATTGTGTGAAGATGTGTGGTGAAATCCTGGCGCATGTGTAATCTTTACCAAGGGTCTGTTGATAAATGGCACATTGGTAAATAAGTTTTAGCTCTCCTGGCTTTCTCTTTTCTTTACAAACATTTGTGGCATCGCACCATATAAAGGTAGGCAGGCCAACACACTAATTCATATTATGAACCTTATGCAGGTCCTAGTCCCAACTTATTGATAACCTGCTACAGGTTGGGAGCCAAGAAGAGAACAAGGAGGATTCTGGTTTTGGCAGTCATTATGACCTATTAGTAATAAATGTGTGAGGTGCTGAGCACCTACAAAAGTAACATAAAGGACTTTGTAACATCTCT
The DNA here is from genome assembly GCF_987193195.1 of Phasianus colchicus. Classification (NCBI taxonomy): domain Eukaryota; kingdom Metazoa; phylum Chordata; class Aves; order Galliformes; family Phasianidae; genus Phasianus; species Phasianus colchicus. The sequence continues at coordinate 2,931,766 of NC_143442.1, read as the reverse complement.
GCCCAAGGAGATGTGAGAAGCTGTTTCTCTATGACGTTTTTTCTCTATGTTTCTCTATGTGCTTTTGTTTGTTTAAACAGGAGGATGGGAGTCACAGAATCACTGCAGGGCATAACTCACAGGGCTAACGTCTTCATATGGGAAAAAATAAAATAAAATTCAAAATCAAAATATTTACTTTCTGAAGCAAAATGTTTTGGATTTCAGGTTTTTCCTTAAAATTTAACTTTTTCATCCACAAAAAAAAAATAAAATACAATAATCAAATAAAATTTTGGCCAAAATACTGAAACTCAGTACCACTTATCGAGGTTTGAATACTGTTCTGTTTATCATCCTAAGAAAGGAAAGAAGATTTCCTGCACTTGGAAACGACTGGTGATATGTCTCAATTAACCAAGCAAGTAGGGGCCAGGGGTTAGGATTAATGTAACACCATCTGTCCAGTCTCTCCCCTTGCTCTTTATAAACAGATTCTTTCATATGCTATTGCCCCATACCTAAATAACTATTAAAAAGCACAGCACAGAAGATGAAAGGATGGCTCTTACAAACTGAGAGAGAACACTGTCTCAAATGTAGATCTGCAATGCCTTGCAAGAGAAAGAGGGAGGGGGGAGGAATATTTTGTTTGTTAATCTTCTCTTTATTTTACAGTCTTAACTGTGTGTGTGTCTATTCGACAAGCTGGTTCCTAATTTCTCAGCTGGTCCAATTTCCCCTTGCAGTGGGAAGGTTTGAACTTTCAGTAAGTCCCCTGGTGCTGACCAGAGAGGGAAGTCTCTGCTTTAAGTTTGCTCAGAAAACAGGGCTCTGATGTAAATCCGTTCTTCTTAAAAATACTGGTAATCCCATATTGTTAATAACTCTGTTGGGAAATCAGTCATTTTGAAGCTGTGTTGGCATTAGATACACACACAAATGGAAGCACCAGTTTAATTCAGCTGGAGCTCCACAAATTTTGCCCTGAAGTGCTCCTGGCAAACTAGGCTGGGACATCAAACTGGGGTATCCTCAAGAAAATTTATACATGGATTCAACTCTGCATCCAAAATTTGCATGTGTATGCTATGCAACTGGTCATAATACATCTATGACCTGACTCAACTATCTGAAAAAAAAAAAAAAATAGCATCACTGGTAATCCCAAATGAGACTCAAAACAGCCTAGCCCATAGTCAGACTGTACAACATCCTGTACTTCTCTTTGCTCAGTGAACCCTGCTTCATTCCAAGTAAATCACAGCACAGAATGAAAGTCCAGTCTAAATTAAAACACCACAGATGAATGATAGCCCCCAGGCTTGTGCAGTAAGCTGATTTTCCATAGGAGCTCTAACCTAGCTCCATCCCATCCTACTTCAGTCAGAAGTACTAGGCTGAGACCTCCCCAGCCATGGGCTGCAAAATGCCAATGCCACTAATGGGCAGCTGGCCACATGTGGATCTCTGGGTCTGTATACCAATTAGTTTATAATTAATAAACTAACTGTTTAGTTGCTTGGTTCCAAGGGCAAGGAACGTGGCACGGATACCACCTTGATAGCTTCCTGGTCTCCTTAGGAGCAGAGGAGGGTGTCTGTATAGTGGAAGATGGTTCTGTTCAGAGCTGTGTCATGGACTGTGCTAAAGATGTAGAGGATGGGTAAGCATGTACCAAATATGCACATGGGGAACTGGGTTGAGTAGTGTAGGCATGGGCTGGGACCCCTCTTGGGAGAGAATGGAGAGAAACCAAATAAGTGAATCCTAATTTGGGTGACATATGCATTTCTTAAGCTAGGGTTACATTGATGCATGCTGAATTAAGCCAAAGGGCTCTCTTAATGATAATGAGAATAGGGTGTATAGGGCAAGTTACTACTTTATTATTTCCTTATACTTGTGTTAATTCTACTAACGCTGGCAAAGCGTAAAACCATTAGCAATGCTGTCCTCTGTTCTGCATTGCTAAGGCACCATGACTAAGTCTGAGCTTAAACAATGAGACTGGAATGCTTAAACTGGGATCCTTCTGAGGCTTCACCCATGACATAGCTCCAGCATTAAGTATGAAGGGAAGACTAGAAATGAAAGGATATTTATTATAAAACAAGAGCGTTTTTTAGCACCCGCTTGGACATGTGACATTATTTGGAGATGTGACAAGACTTTTTATAACAAGATTTCAGTGGTGTGCACTGGAGTTGCCTACTGCACCATGCTTCTGCGTATTTCCTAATCACTTATAGCAAAGACATTATTCAAATCTCTCAAGCCCTTTTTAATATCCAAATATATTCCACTGCCAAACCAGAGATGTACCCAAACTTCACACCAAGTGATCAGTAGATCATTTTATCTTTTCTCACCTCACTCAAGCTTCTCTGATATCTTTGTTTCTCATCTTCAGCATCATTTATGTAGTTGCACATTCGTGCCCTTTAGATCAGCACATTAATCAACAAGTATGTAGCAGCTAAACGCAGCTACTTTACTCTTATCCACCAATCAATTCTATGAGGTCTACATACAACCCAAAATTTCATAAAGTTAAGACAGCCTTTCCCCAGGGAAAAGCTAACTTCATTTATAAAACATATTTGATTTCCTTTTTCTAATCTCTCCACAGCCTTTTTACACTGCTGCGTGCTTTAATTTTGCTTTCAGTCAGAAGTTTAAAAACTTTAGCTTCTAATAACTGGAAAAAAATGGTTATTTAAAGATAACTGCAACTTGCTTAACATGCCAGACTATCATATGCTCACTGCTTTGAAGCTGCAAATTAATGACGAGCAGGAACAGTGACTATCTTTCAGAGGAAACTGACCTCTTTCTAATGGCTCATCGCTAATGTCATCTGTCTGCTGCATCTCATTATGTGAATTTCACGGAGTAAGAAAGTATCTTAAGGCTGTGCACAAATAAAAAGGACCTTCTAGTATTGAGCACTTTGAAAATTTTTGATCTCTCAAAATACCTTCCTTAGATACTGGTTTCCCCTTTTGTGCATGGCACGCTGCTTATGTCATCTATTCTCTGTGACTAATTATGTTAATTTTGTGCCATAAAAGTAACTGAAGGCTGTTAAGGAATAAAAGCTTTTGAGTGGCCTTATTTCATAAACATCCCTTTTGAACAAGGCGCATTTAGTCATATTTGCAGTAACAGAAAGAGTCTTGTGCTAAAAATACAACAAAGGCTCTTGAATATGGCCATTTATTCCTACTTTATTAGGTAATTTATGAAAAGTATGAAGGGAAGCCTTTTTGTTACTATAATTTGCATAAAGCTGGTGCCCCATTAATGAGATAACTTCCTGCCTTTTGTGTACCACCAGCTGGAAATAGAAGTATAGGAACTTTTCTGTCTCCCAATTACTTAACCTGCTGAGTTCAGAGTTGGAGAGTAAACAGGATTCATATCAGTCAAAGAAGTTGATTTCTGCTACTCTATCTAAAATATATATATATATTTAATTAAGGAGCCAGTGAAAGCAAGACATTAAAAGTATACTAAATGTCCATCAACTACATGGGACCAAACCTCTAGACTTGCGCTTTAATTTTGCACCTGTCCTTTTGTGCTGTCAGTCACAATTAGTTGTGCTACAGACTGTATCCATCACCAATGGAGGCAGACATCTAAACCTGACATTTTGAAGGTATCTGGGTGCCAAGGGATGCAGATGGGTTCGAGGCATCGTTTTCAAAAATCACCTAGAAACTCAATTGGCATCCAGAGCCCAGACAGTTTTGAAAACCTCACTAATTACCCCTCTGGTGCCTCATACTTTAGAAACTCTAGTCAGGATAGAAGACTCCCCTCCCCATAAGGAACAACTATGTTTACCAGTGAGATGAAGTTCCTTCATCTACAGTACTGATCTGTATGCCAAAAGTTCAATTTTCCCTCACACTGGCCCATGTGCTGCACTTGCATGGGATACTGTGCTGAAAATCAGAGGTATTTACATCAGTTTTTGTTTTCAAGCATTTTTTCACTGGTGAATTAAAAGCAGTGTTTATCAATTGTAGCTTGTGAGAATCATTTCTACATAAGGTGATGACTTAGCCATAAAATCAATGGACCAGCTCCCTATTTAGATATTTTTACAGTTTACTATTTCCAAATTTATTTCAAGTGACTTAATTATAATTAGAATAACGATAGCTCCTTAACATTGTGCTGAAACACACGCAGGTTACAAAATCTAAAAGCTCAGTATATGAGGCTAGATTTCAGCTGCAGAGTTTGTATAGTTTGAGGTCATGTTGTTGAAGCATGAAAGAATGTTCTGTGGTCAAATTGCTTGATTAATTGTACCCACCTAATCTTTTAAATCTGAATAAAACCTATCCTTTGCTGTGGGATAGACAGGTTCGTATTGACCATACACTGCTGCCACTCTTTGGTTATATTTTGGGGTGTTCCCTAATTTCCCACTGCAGGAAAGCTGGTTTCATCACTGCACAGTTCTAAAAGAGGAAAGGGCAATCAAAACCACATATCACTTCATCTACTTAAAATATGGATATATTTAGAATAGCTGCAATATTGCTGCCACTGGCATTTTAACTATGAGCTAAACCACGACTGCTGACAGGCTAAAAGGTTGTCACAGTCAAGGTCCTAATTACTCTACAAATTGAAGCTAGATTGTAAGATTCATCTACTCATGCTTAAGGCACACTGCTTGAGGCACAGGGCTGGGAAGGAGGGTCTACATGGGCTCCTTACAGAGCCAGCAGATGAGCCAATTCATTCACAATTTAAACCATTTGATTACAGATGTAGGACATACGAGTTGAGGCTCTCATACATGTTTAGTTCAAACTGTACTGTTCAAATTGTACTGAAAGATCAGAGTTTGATTTTATATCTTGAACTATTTCTCAATCCCCTTGTGTCCTGCACGGCAATCATATACAACAAAGACCATAACATTTCCCTGGTATCTCATGCTTGCCTTCCATGTTTCTACCTGATGCATTAATGACATTAAATACTTTGTGTAGTATGGTTTGGTTCAAGAATGGTGTACCTTACTAAAAGACCATATGAAAAAATGCATATCAAGGACCTGGTGGTGAGTTGGTAGCAGAGTTAATTAACTCTCAGCTCATAATGTTTGCTGGATCAACTTGCTCATGATGCAGCAACTCATGTAAGCTGGAAAGCCTTCAGATAAGTTCCATCGCTCTTATAGGTATGAATTATTCACAAGCAAAGAGACACTGCTCTATCACAGCAAAACCTATGGCACTGATGTCTTAGAAGGTGCTCCACATAGATTTCTGTTCAGAAAAACAGGGTAAAGCAGTTCTCGAAATATCCACAGCACCTTGAAGTGACTGCTTCCAACCACATGCATGCAGCTATTTGTACAGTACAAATAGCCCTTTTGTTTGTGCTTTTGTTGGTTTTTTTCTTTGAAGACACAAACATGGAGGTAGGATCATCTTACATGCAATGTTGGAGCACAGACTGACCATCAGGGAAAATCACATGCAACACATTCTCATTCCCAAGACTGACACTGATTAAACTTATCTCATTAATACACAGCTTTTCTTCCCTCCACTAGAAAGAGAAGATTTTTTTCTATATTATTTGTTTTCTACTAGGTAAATAGTCTTTTTGAAGCTCTCATAAGGCAACTTCTTTCATGTTTCTCTTCACATTGATTTGAGTCTCTGAGACCTGCAAAGGACCAGTACAGCCCCCTAGGCAGGAGGCTCTGCACTAGCCTCCAAGACAAGCCCTGCCCTGATACAACAGCCTTTTTATGTGCTGCTTGTGCTTGCATCAGTCTCCTTGACTCTTCAAATTGACTGTCTCCATAGCCAACTATACGGGGTGGCCACTTGCATTACCCTTGGTCCTGCCAACATTGTTGCCCCATCAAAGAAAAGGCAGGAAGGTGGTGCAAGGATGCAGAGAGCACCTCCCATGTTTATCTTCCTCCTTGCTGCTGCCAGCAGGTTGCAAAGCTCAGCCAAGCACTTACCCAGTAAGTAGTTTTGCATGTGGCAGGCCCAGGCTTTCTAGGGCTTCCTGCAGGTATGTTGAAATGAAAGGTCAGCTGCTGTGGAGAAAAGGGAAAAGAGCAATAAATGTATCTACATCAACAGGAAAGAAGAAATATGCCTAGAAAGACCTTGGGTGTTCAGTGTTTAAGATTCTGTCAAATATGAGACTGTATAAAACTTGAAATAAAAGAAACCCATTGACCTATTTAATGGGACTAGTCATTAGAGCAACGAGAGCCAAGGAAAAAAACAGTCTAATGAGGAATTAAAAAAGAAAAAAGAAAAAAAAAAATTCTCCCCAAGCCCACTAGCCCAGGGCAAGCTTAATTAAAGTCAGTGTAGAAATCTTGTGCAAGAGTGAAGAAATAAACAGTTAAACATGTTATTTTTTATATTTTATCCCTGTACTCCTGGCTTCTCATTCTCTGTGATTTGTTTCACTCTCAAATAAACCAGCAGCCTCTTGCTTGACTAATTTGGATAAATATAAACTTTTCTGGGCAAACCTAGAAAATAAGTTGTTACTCTGAATATGAAGCCCCTGATGAACATTGTCTTGTGATTCTGATAATTACGAATATTTATAGTTCGTGGTTTAAGAGGGCAGCACTAATTGGACAACGGTTTCTGGACTCTCTTCTCAAAGCACTTAAATGATAAATCATTCACCAAAGACTGATAATATAAATAAAGCGATAGATTGGCTTTCCCTTGCTCTTCCTTTCTTTTGATTTACAAAACAGCTCCAATGAGCCGTCTGAGGCCAGAAAGCCAGCATTGCTATGAAGCTCATACATTGTTATGTCTATTTACAGTGATCTGGGAGACTAGAGGGGAAAAGTTTGAATCAACAAATATTTTCTACATTCTGACTGGTAACTCCAAGGCCTGTTTTCAGGGTTTTCCAGCCCCAGCCCCCCCCTTGTCTGTTACAAGTTATGATGTGTGGATGAAGGCTTTTTCCCATGCAGTAATGACTGTATACTGAGATTTCAAGGGGCTGTTCATGACAATCCCATTTTCTGTGTAATTTCATGGTTGTCTTCTTGAATGAAGATATTGGCTGCTCTGAAGCAGGAGGTCAGATGCTCCTGCTCCCTTTCAGTATTGTTCCGGAGTATGTTTCCTTTCAGCTGATGAAAAGTAATTCATCATTTACACCCTTGAATTCTGCCAGCGTTTTTTGAACAACTTTTCTTTCCCTGTGGTACCTTGGGCCCATGAAAGAGATAAATAGGTTCAATACAATGCCAGGCCCCGGATCCTGGGAGCAGGTTCGGCCTCGGAGGCCCTGAGCTGCCCCTTTCTCATGATGGAGTTTGTCACCTTTCTACCTCTGGAAGTCAAATCCTGTCGACTCAGCCATCTTTCAGCCTCTCTGAAGTGGCTTTGGCACCCACTGGGGCATGTGAGCTTAAAATTGATTTTTTTTTAAGATCTGTCAAGTTCCCTTAAGGGAGCGGGCTGACAGCCGGCAGGCTCTGCAGCCTATCACAAAGCGCTCCATGGCTCACAGGCACCCGAGGAACTTCTTTGGCGGGGGCACAGGGCCCCCAGCTCTGACACCTGGGGAGGGCAGCACAGCTCAGAGACTGGCCCTCCACGAGAGGCATCTTCCTGCCAGCCTGCTCCCTATGGAAGCTTTTTAGCCCAGATTTGTTGTTTTTCATTTATTGTTTAAGAAGCAGAGATGTTAAACGAAGCCCACACCTCTGCTGTCCCCACACCTAGGATGCGTTTCCTCCACAGTTGCACAACCACTGTGACAAACTTCACGCCCTCATAAACAGGTCGCCCTTGTCTTTTCAGAACCTGACCAACGAAATACAATTAATTTTGAAGGAAAGTGTCAGCAGATTAACTCGCTGGAAAGCAAAGTGAACCTACACCTCTGAAAGGGCTCTTAATAAAGCAGTAATTTCACTGCAGGAATACTGAGCAATTCCAAGGTATGCATTCTCAGACCCAAAAAGTGTTAGTAACATGACTCCTTTTATTTTATTTTATTTATTTATTTATTGGAGTAATCTTCAAAGAAGAGCAACTAATCGTTCCACCTGATCAATTTTTGTCAACTTTTTGCTCAGAACTTTTTGGGGACTAAAATATAGAATATTCCCTGGACTGGCTTTTTAAATACAGCATAGCTCCATTCTCTTTTCACTCCTGGAAGTCTGTTTTTAGCAAAAATACCCTGTTCATACACATTACCAATACACATTCACGGTGGGCAAAAGGATTGGTTAATTTGCTGCTGTAGAGACAGCAGGGGGAGCAAAAATCACTGCATCATTGGGGAATTCACAATAATACTGGATATTCAAAAAACATTTCTGAAAGGAAATAGACAGCCCGAAGAAAACAATTCTTCTATGTTTTTATTATTGCCAGCCAGGCCAAAGCCATAAGGTTAGCCCAAATTTTGCTATGAAAATTATTAGCAGAGGCAAACAGCTAGGAGAAATCTTAAATATGCAACAAAAGTAACGTGTGACTCTTTGTAACTCGTGATGGAAATGCTAGGATCCCCCTCTTGAAGCTGAAAAAGACGATGAAGATTTGCAGCTTGTCGTAAGGAATCTTTCTCTGTAATTTTTTTACTGTTATTTTTTAACTGTCTGCATTCCAACAAATTGAGAAGGTAATGGCCAAGCAAATATAGCAGCACACAGCTCGCAGGCATAGCAGAGCCCTTTCAGACCCACCTGACAGTGCAACAGTGCACACTGGCTTTGGTTGGGTGACTCAAGTCGAAAGTACGGTGCAAGGACAGAGCAAAGGACTCACTGGAGACTCAGTGAGTAACCAAGGGACAATTTGTGGCAAAATCCTGGCTAAAATATAGTCTTGCCAGTGCCAGGGGCCAACACACCAATCTCGAGCGGTTACTAGATCTAATGATACCTCAAATACTTGAGATACATCCTTAGCTTTCTTCACACCTCCTGTTCACGCTTTCTTTAGAGGCACAGGTTACCCTGCCAGGTTTGTGGGTGTTGCCCAAAATGAATGCTATCAATAGCTCTGTTTTTCTTTGAAGTTTGATTAACTCTCTGAAACTGGATTGTCTTTTGTACCGAGTGCTGCCAATTGGGTCACATTAACAGATCATGACATGAATTTTGCGATATTTGTCACTCTTGTCAGTTCCTCAGGTGAAGATACACATGTTGCAATGTAAAGCAAAATGTTCCTCCTTTGTTCAACAGCTCTCCATCTGCCCATCCATCCATCCATCTGCCTCTGCGTACTCGTACACAAAAATAAAACCTGCTAAACAAATCCGTTATCTCTTTGTCCAGACTATCGTGATTTGTGGATCTATTTCTCCTTTCAACTCTCTGGAATACATTTACAGAATATTATTATCATCTCAAATATTTTTGTCTGCGGTTAGCATTCAGCATTCCCTTTTTTTGCTCTTTAATTAGTCTTTTAGTTTGCTTCTGCCTATCTTATATAGCCTTTCAACTGCTTCACCTTACCAGATTTTGTACTTTTTTTTTTTTTTTTTTTAACACCTTGTGCTTATTGCTTATCTTACTCTCTACTACACAACCCTACTTAGCCACATTGGGCATTGTTACCTTTATCCTTCTTTAGACTTAAACCAGGATGAATTTCAAATGTCCTCCAACTGTTTCTGAAATATATTCCAATTTTCCTCAGTAGATTTACCATACATTATAATAAAATCCTGATAAAAATTCCTCAGCGCACTTTGCATTCCCTCAAAGTCAGCCTGCCATAAGGCTCAAAAAATATTTCAAATCAAATGATGTTGAGATCACTAGATCTTTCATACCTCTTCAGTTCAACACCCTTTATTACCCTTGGCTCAAATCCTTGAATTAATTCAAATAGTTTCTGAAAGACAATTCAATAAAGCACACTTTATTGAATCGAGGAACTAGAAGCAATCATATGTTAGCTTTAGAGATGTGAGTATTCCTTCCTTAGTTTCACCATATTTATTGCAGTCAATAACAGAGTAATTAAAAGCCATCATTATCAAAGTTCTGGCTTTCTTGAAGGCCTCTCTCATCTGAAAGCAAAGATCTAAAAGTTAAAAAAATCATTCAGAAAACCACCTGACTACCTTTATTGTGCTTAACTTTCATCAGAATTGACACTGCCATGCCAGTCCAAACACTTGCAGCATTCCTCTCATCTCCCAGGAATACAGATATGGCTCCTCCTCTGTCTCCCCTTTTTCTCCACAAACCCCAGACCAGTATCTCAAAAACCTCAATTTCTTGCCTCAACCATATCTGTGCTATTCCAATAATATCATGCTCATCCTTGATACTCATAGTTATCATTGATAAGTCTTTGATGTAATAAATCCTTGATATAGTATCATACTTATCCTTGCTATAAGATATAATCAAAAATGAAAGCAGAAACTTAAGATACAGAGTAAAATATATTACTTGCCAATTTTCCACAGTAACTTTTCATCATTACTCCAAAATTACTTTTTAATGCAAAGAGTAGTTCCAATCACATAGAGGCCCACATAATTCAGATACTATCATAATCACAATTAGATTACATTACTGCAATCAGGAATGGAGATCATTAAGAGAAAGAATATAAATTGCTTTAGTTTTACAAGTACTGAGCTAGCAAAATTATAATTAATCTCCATTTATAATCTTTTCTTTCATAGAACTGCAAAGCATGCTACTTTTTTTAGGCCATCAATACAAATTAGAACTAAGTAATAAAGCCCTAACTACTACTACTACTGTGCAGTTCTCAGTCGCAGAAACTTTCACATTACGTACAGAAGGCTTCTTTTCATGCAAATAGTGCCCTCAGCATAAAGGAGATTTTTACTGCAATAAGTCCAGCTATTTCTATAGTAAGTTGGTTGTTCATAACGCAAAACGCAATCAAAACTGTCCATCCTTCTTCCAAACAACGGATGCAAAGCCTGCTTCTGAAATTGGATGATGTGTATTCTGAGAGATGAGACAATAAAGACTTAGCAGCGGAGGCAAAGATGCACAAGTACCAGATTTCACAAGTTTTCAGAATTTATGCTAAAAGACAAGCATGTAATGCTGTCAGGAGAGGCAAGATGGCAGACATGGCCTCATAGAAGTTGAGCATGTATTGCCGTACTGAAGATACAAAGCTCCGATAGAATTTTTTTATATTGTAATATATCCCTTTTCCTCATTTTAGTTCTCCATTTTGAGAAAGAAGATTATTAGAAATCAGTGGCCGTCTTGCCTACACATAAATATTCTTTTAAACCCAAACCATACTTACCCTGACAAATGAGAAAGAAATTATACAGAAGGAAAAAGAAGTGTGGCCCCTTTTTAAATGCATGTCTTCCTCTCTTGGTTATATCAAGACAGAGCAAAACAACCCAAGTAATTGTTGGAGATTTGCTGCTTCAGAGAATAAATGACCACCCCTGGACAGAATCTGCTTTGTGCTCACCATAGGGCAAGCAGAAGAGTTTTAAATCCATGTGAAACAAAGCAGTAAGACTGCTGTAGATTTCTTGGTTAAATTGTCTCTTCACAGTCCCCTGTCTGTGGGCTACACTATTCAACCCAGGATTGTTCAAACCTCTAATGAAAAAATTAAACTGGGTCAGATTGGAAATGAACATTTAGACTACATAAACAGACACAGGACAGTTTATGTGTTACTTTAAACACTTGTCTTCATAACAGCAGCTTATTCAAATCTAGTCTGAAACCACTGGCACTTTAGATGAGTACATTCTATAGCAAATGTTTTATTGAATATATCCTATCCACTCCGCTGCTTCCTTAGACACCAGAGCACTTTGAATTGTCTTACACAAACCCCTTAGCTTCTGGAGTCTGCTCTACTTACTCAACATCACCAGTAAGTGCTGAATACAACCTCTTCAAGTTTTTTAATAGAACTATTGGGACCCTTTTCTCCTCCTGATTTTACAATACGTTTCCAGGCTTCCTTACCATTTCATGACAGTAACACACCACGCAATGATTTTCTACCACGCAGGTAATTATGAGCCATGCTGTCTCACGAGTGGCAGCTGTGGATGTACTCCTGGGACTGTTGTGACTTCAGCCTTGTTGGCAGCAGAAGGAGGGGCATAACACCATTCCCCATGGCTGACTGTGACTGGGTCAGCTTCTCACAGTTGACTTCTCTTTTTCCCCACAAAGGACTTGCTAAAGTTCAGTGATGCTTTCAGGCTCAAGCACGTCTGAACAAATGAAGTTCTGGATGACGATCTTGGATATAGGCCTTTAAAATCTCTATTTCAGATATGCAAATGCTCTTTTGGATATGGCTCTTGATCAAGTTTTCATGAACATTCACATTCCTATGCTGAAAAGCGTGTGAAATCAGTCATCTACCAGACCCGAGCAGAAATTGCTTGATTTCTTTTTCCTTCTCTGCTTTTCCTATATGCTTGAAATTGTCTTTATCATCTTTGTCTATGCGCTATTAAAATGTTTTTTCTTATCTCCTGTAACCAATTCAGTTTGGGTCAACATTAAAACCTTCCGCTCACTTCAAAGAAATCCAAAAGAATGCAAGGGAAATCTAAAGGAGAAAACTATGAGCACTAGGTAGCATCCAGAAAGCACTGTCAGAACAATATATTTGCTATTTTTTGTCAAAAACAAAGAGTATTAGTTTACAAAGCATAGTTAAAATGAACAAGCAACCTACTAAAACGTTATAAAACTGGAAATGGCAAAATTCTTGACGTCTATTAAAAATGTAATTCAGATGATTACGTTAATATGAATGAGGGAGTTACATACGTTTTCTGCTTTTGGATTGTGAGTTGGTTTTTTTTTTTTTAAATCTGCCAGCAAAAGAACATGATCTTAGTGATACGTCAGAGATAAAGTTGAAACACCAGAATGCCCACGGCAAATTCAGGGAACAAAGACTCACTCATACAGAATAAGAATGAGTGGTTATGTATAGCATAATATTAACTCAAGGTGTTTTTGAGAAGCACAAGTGCTGAACATCAGCAGCACGCACACAGACATATACATCTCTTTTCTTACAAGTTTTTTGTCTAGTGCAGTGGAATAAGAGCTGTCGTGCTACTACAGTGATGGACATATTGCTGGAAACTCACTAAAGAGAACAGTGTGTCAGAGGTATCCTGCATGTAAAAAGGAAAAAAACACTGATATAAAGTGTAGAACTCCTCAGACACAGTTTTCCAGCTGCAGGACTGACCCATGTGTGGGCTACACTTATGAATCAAATAGTCAAATGTCTTTCAGATATGATGTCACATAAATATCCATTTCCCAATGAAACCATTCAAGAAACAGGTAGGAAAGCACTATTATTTCCCACATTTTTTTTTCACAGAAATGTGAGAACTGTGGCAGGTGCTGTCATTCGTTGTGTGTATGTCTTTTCTAAGTTATTTCCAGTTGCTGTAGAACCTGCACAGCCCATCAGAAAGCTCTGTGAGGACAACACAGAGAGAGTTGAACCTTTTGGATGTGTTGATAAAGAGAAGGAAAAAAAAAAACAACAATACAGTGATTACACAGAAGATGTTTCAGCTAGTAGTGTCTATAGCATTAGCTACACTAATCCCCTCCTAAGTCGGACTTGTCTTGTGATGGACAAATTATCCAGCTTAGCGAGGTATCTGGGGTGGTGATAGAGTCCCAGCGAGTCAGCTGTTCAGTTACCTTATATTTCAGATTTCCTTTCAGTTCATGAATATACTCAATGCCCTCCTCTTTGCAAAGGACTATAAACAAGATGGAGGCCTAAAAACCCTCATTGCCTATCAGAAAAAAAAACAAACAGGACATCCTATTCCAGTGCTGACACAAAAAAGTTGAACAATTTCCTTTATAATTTAGCCATTTCTCCAAGAGACAAGGAAAATTTGAATGTGTGTGATCCACAAATAAATGTATTCCAATCATCTTAGTTACAAAACTTTAATTCCCATCTCCATAGTATGAGAAAAAGGAAAAACACCTCTGCCCCACATCTAAAGCCAATAGCAGTAGCTTGTGTTGAAGGACTGAGACGAGTGACTAAGAAGAAACTATTATTTTCTAGTTCCTGAAGTGTATGCAATACCAGTAATCAGACTGAACTTCTCAACTAGAAATTGTTTCATAAACACTAGAAAGTAAGCCATTAGCAAACTGCATTATGAAGCAGTGGATGCTGTGTTCTTAAAAATGCCAGTATCTTGGATACCCTGTCTATGCATACCACCTGCACAGTTATCATTTGCTGTCTTATCTTCAATTAATAAAAATCACAAAGGATTGAAAATATATTTTTGTAACGTATATTAGCAAAGGAATACAAAAAATCATCCCAGTAGGAAAACGTGGGAAGAGTCAGAAGAAGTGATGCAGACTGAGTTTAACAAAGAAAATGAAGGCGTGACTCAACCAGTCCATAGATATTTACATGAGCACTAGGATATTCATAATAAATGCTTAAGTAGCCAAGAAAGGTGAGGCAAGAGCCACAGAATTTCAAGACATCCTTGTGTGGATTAGGCCAAAATCTATGTGTTTTTTGAGCTGAAGTAGCAAAATCTTTTAACAGCTTACTGGAGTTGTGGGTACTTCATCAGTACAAGTTCAAATGAAAATAAGTTATGTTTCTAAAAGATATACTCTTTTTGAGTGGGAATTAATTTAGGGAGCCCTATAGTCTGTACTGCAGAGGTCAAACTATATCATGGCTATGGTCTCTTCTGACCTTATGAATTATAAATGGTTTAGGGACCAAAATACTATCTTAAAAAATTAAAAATACTCTCTCTAAAAGCATAGATTTCAATACCAGAAGGGTTCAGTCAGTCTTTTATCATTCAGATGTAGATAAATTGAGTCCTTGCACTTTTCTCTCTATCTCTTTCTCGTAAAATCTAAGTCTTGTCTTTTCTACATAGATATTCATGACATTTTGTCTCAAGAGCTGTGATTTACTCCAATGTCTTCAGACAAAAATATTTCTTTTCCTCTCTGTTCTATGCTATGCGCTTGACTAAAATTAAGTAGTAATAAGTACAGTAGTAATGGGAAAATGAAAACAGCAACAGACATACCCACCTCACTAAATAAATAAAATAAATAAAGTTTCTGATCTGCTTTTTAAGAACTGACATGAAAGATATATGTATTTTAAAAAATACTGAAAACATATGAATCAGAAATATAAACTATACTAATGAAAGAATACTTTTCACCAGAAGAAATAAAACTACAAAGGTTTTTGACTGATTATTTCAGAGAAATTGTGGGGAAGAAAAAAAAAAGAAAGAAAGAAACGGGGTAATGGGAATCATACCTTCAAATGAAAGCTTTCTAGGTTCAGAGGAATTCATGTTGCCCATGACATACGAATTCACCAATGACAGGCCAACCTGTAACAGCAGAAATGCAATGTATTGAGCCAGCTATCTATGCAATATATATCACTAGATAATTACCCTTCATAAGTAAGTAATATAAATAAAACCCCTACTTTTGTTTAAAATGAAAAGTATTAGCACTCTTCTAAGAAAATTATTTGGAGTCTTCTTTCCTTAAAGAGCATATTATATATTAGTATACAGTATGATCCAAGAGAAGATATGTCCTAAAATAAGATGACATTTGAAAGCGTAGGTGAGTTACATAGAGTCTCCCTCTGCTTTCTAGTTTTCTAGGGGAAAAAACCACTGAAGTATCGACGTTTCTATTAAGAATAGGAAGAGATTAATTCCAAAGAAACAGAAAAATTTTCCGTTGCCGTTGATATTGAAGGTAAATTTTAGCAAGTTTTTAAATAAAAACAAACACTACAAATGAAAGCCAAGTAATTAGCTGAAAATCAATTCAATGTTCCTTTGTGTACAGGGCTGTTATAGGTCAGCAACAGAAATAGAAATGGAAATAAAATTTTAAATAAACAGCAAAAATAATTCTTTTAGAAAACAGGTTAGAAGGACCTTATTTAGTCCATAATTAAGATCGGATACTGAAGAAAAAAAAAAAAAAAAAATGGTTTCAATGCAATGGCCTGAATATTGCTCCTGTTTCCATGAAGACAATCTATTGTGTCTGTATGGGAACTGCTGAGTCATGGCCTGAACCTCTGATTGATCACCTGAGGCGAGCAATGAGTCAGCCCTGGGAGCACAGGTGAAGGCAATTCACCTGTGCTGCAGGAAGGGGTGGAGCCTGGCTCCACCTCTCCTAGACCCATTTAAGAGCTGACTACCAGAGGGGAAGGATCTCTCTCTCTCTCTTTGGAAGATCCACTCTGCTGGAGTTTCCTGAGCAAGCCCACAACATGGGTGAGCATCCTATTTATTCTCTTTGTCTTGCTGTGCCTAACTCTCTTGCTTATTTCATTATTATAGCATCTTAATATTATTTGATTATATAATATTCCTTTATATAATTTTCATTGATTATACAGTGTCCCATGAGAATGTCTGAGGATGGGGCAGCTGAGATTTCCATCTCTCTCACCCTTGTGTATCTCAGTGTGTACAGGGGTCATCTAGTGGTTAGTGAATTTCTCAGGAGCTGAAATGGTGAGAATCACTGCATCTTGTCCTTTTCCTGCTTGTCCCACACAGCCCTCACCCAAAACACAGCCTTTGCTATCTTTCAAGCTAAACAAGGCTGCTGAAATTTGGATGTCCCAAAGTTTCCTTGCGGTAGAATTTCTGCAACTGAACTGAACCATCAGAGTTGGTTTTGTCCTTAACCATTCACAGAGTTACTTATGGATTGTTTAGAATCCATCCATAATTATGGAGATGGCATGATGTAGGTAAGAGATTTGAATTGTGAAAATGCTTGGCAGTAAATATACTAAAGCAGCCTGCAGAATATCTGGGACCGTCACATGATTAGACAGAATTTTCTCCTTCACAGAATCACAGAATGGCCCGGGTTGGAAGGGACCTCAAGGATCATGAAGCTCCAACTCCCCTGTCACAGGCAGGGCCACCAACCTCCACAATTAGTACTAGACAAGGCTGCCCAGGGCTCCATCCAACCTGGCCTTCAGAAAGTAGCCTTCTCATCTAAAGATAATTATCAATGTATTACAGTAGTTTTGGTGAAATTAGTTAAAAGTACTTTCATTTGTCTTACAGTGAAGCTCACTATGATCTATTTGCAGTGTTTGCAGGAATGACTCACTTTACACAACGTTTTCTTTTTTGTAAGTGAAATTTATTACCTTTATTGTCTTCACGTTGTTATCAACATGCCACCCCAGCAGGACCATTCCACCTTTGGCAGCTTGTAGTTTCACAGTTATTAAAAGTTAATATTCTTTACAGGACAATATGTACAGCTGAATATTTCAATCTTTAATGTAGGACTGAAGGGGAAATATACAGTGAGGCCTAGAAAGGGACATGGTTTGACTCCTCATATCAACATAGAAACCTACAAGAAATAATGACTGTAGGGGGAAAAGTGTATTTTAAACCCTATAGCAATTTCATAATAATGCCACTGCTTTAAACGAAACCTCTTTCATCTTTCTATAGGAAGAGAGAAAAGCAAACAAAATATATACCCTTCCAAAGTTCCCAAACTGCTCTTTTATGTATCTCTATTCTGCCTTCCGATAGATATTTTGATGGACAGATAGAAAAAGAGGTTAATTTTTTAACTACTTCATCCTTGCCTAATATTCACCAATAAGGAGAAATTTCTAGGTCTCTCTTCCAGGCTTTTTTTCACACACACTCTTAATTCCATTTGGAACCCGCCTGCTGTTGCTAGATCATCATTAACACATAGCGGACAGACCACTACATATATATATTATATATATGTGTGAGAAGGATAGTTAGGATGCTTTCAGGGATGGGGAGAGCAACATCTGCTGAACAAGAAGATGAAAATCTGTCCTGCAAAAATCTCAAATGGAAAAAGGACGCTTGCTCAAGCTCCTGATATCCCAAATTAGCAGAGCCCTTTTGAAATCTAAGGAGTTAGGAATGTTGGCTGTGTCATCCTGAAAAGACTGTTTTCTGCAATTCTGAATGTCCCATAAGCACCTCACAAAAAGTTACCACCCACACTCACCCCATGCTCCATTCACATATATGGGGGTTTAATGAATGCATAGATTGGGACAGGCTTAAACTAAGAGCAACTGAAAACTATAGACCAAGATGACAGGATTTTCTTCATATGCTTTTTGACATTTTCAAGATGCACTGTCTTAGTCATGAGATCCTGATTCCATCATGATAAGCTTTGACTTTGGCTCGTAAGATTTAATTACCACAAAGGGAATGCAGACAGAGCTGGACTGAGTATCTATCATTGCCCAACTAACTGCATCTCAGAACCTTCCAATTCTGACCAAATGGTATGGGTCCTGGCCAGAGCAGCCCTTCTTTACACACACCATCATGCATGTTAGTGGCAGTTTCTCTGCCCAAGTCAGCAATATGAATGATTTAAAATGGAAAACCTGGGCAGTGACCACACTTGTTTGGGATGTGCAGGTGACCTACCAGCCACATCTTGTCTGAGGAAAACCTTGTTTCTTTCAATCTCAGGCATGTTGTTCAGTAACATTGTGCTGATTAAGCTAAAATACACAGATAAGGTGAATTTAGGAAACAATTCATGAGATATGAGCAGAACATAGGAAACGTGACAGCTGGGCTTTCTGCATCATGATGCCAAGTTATGTTATGCATGTATGTTTGTTTCCCTGGTGGCAAGTCTATTGAAGGCTTCTGAAGCTCCAGGAATTTTGATAAAAATCAAGCTGTGACAGGTAAGCAGGACAATGGGAAATAGAGTTGAAAAATTGGAAGAGGGTAGATTTAGACTGGATATTAGGAAGAAATTATTTACTGTTGAGGGTGGTGAGACACTGGAACAGGTTGCTCCTTGAGGTTGTGGATGCCCCCTCCCTGGAAGCACTTGAGGCCAGGCTGGATGGAGCTGTGAGCAACCTGGTCTAGAGGGAGGAGTCCTTGACTATAATGGGGGTTGGAACTAGATAAGGTCCCTTCCAACCCAAACCATTCTACATTTCTATGATTTCAAAGAAGGATAGCTAAAGGAAAACAACATATTTTTTCCTGCTTTTACTGTAAATCACTCAGCATGGATTTCTTGTGTAGAATTTCACAGATATTAAAAAGAAAACATCTTTCCAGCATTAGCTGGGTAATCCATTTCTTCAGTGATCTGCTGTGTATTACTGAAAGGCCTTTCAGATACACAGAATTATTTGTTTAGATGCTAGAAAAATAGTTGTGCCAATAAACTCTGGCTTTCAGCTTAGACTAATGAACATAGACCAATATCAGTGTAACTTATAATCTACTGCTTGCTCATGCTGAACCTAAGTTTCCTGCAGCTGAATTAGTTAAGTCAAGTGCAGTGTTCTACTCTGTCATCTTTGGCTGCAGTGTTCTACAGCTGAGTACAAAATAGATAATGAAAAATAAAATCACTGATAAGAATCTTTTGCTAATCCTCATAGGTAATTAGTAAATGAGCTGTAAATCAGTTCTTGTCTCCCACTGATAGCACTCATCTTGTTGGCCAACCAGTTTTCAATCAGTGAAGCCCAATCTGAGGCAGCACATACTTGCAGCTGTTGAAAAGACAGCAACAATAAAGTAATGAAAGTTCCCCATGATATAATAATCCCATTCCAAGGTGCCACTGGAGGAAAAAAAGGAAAACAGAGAACAGCAGTACCTTGGCTGGTTCTTTGCCCCCAAACACTTCTCTTGTTGAGCAGCAGATTCTGATACCTTGGCTAGCACAGGTCTCACCTGCTGCATCCATGCCCTCCTTACCAGATGCAGCCCCCTCAGATGTGCTGATTTTCTACAAGCAACACAAAAGCAACTGCAAACACAAAATGATTCAGAAGAAAGAGTAAAAGAGCATCTGTGAGATCAATGTGCTGCTTTGATGGGATAGCACCGAGGGGAAAAAAAAATGGGATGTGATCCTTCAATGTTATTGTTCAGTTCTCAAAATTAGGGTCCAAAAGTGACTTAAGATGTGCTTTACTGTAACCAATACTCATTCACAGCTAATTCTACAGGTAAAGGTGTGCATATCCTTTCACAAACTCTAGATGCTTGATTTTGAGTAAAACAGGGCAGAAAACGGAACTGTGTCTGTAGAAAGAGGAGGAATTTTTGCTTTTTAAAGCCTCTGATTATACTCTGAATGTTCAAGAAATAAGAGAGGCTTACAAGGAACGGATTTCTTTCACCAGGAAAAACATGGTAGCAATCTTCACACAAGGTGAAAGTTTTCCTTGACATCAATGAAGTGTGTTCTTCTCCATATTCACTAGGAGAATAAGAGAAAACTATGCTGTAGAAAGAAAATTTAGCTCAGGAGTTGGGGAAAACTTCTGAATTGTGAGGATAGTTACCAACTGAAATAATATGCTGAGGAAATCTCTATTACTGCAGGCATTTAAGAAGAATTAAACAAACATCTGTCAAGACTGACATAGGTATTGTTGATCTTACCTTGAGGCAGGGATGCATTAGGTGACCTCTCAGGTCTCTATTGCCCTGTCTTCTGTGATCGCTGATTCATGTCTTTCTTTTCCACCTCCCTACATATCTTTACTTATGCTACCAGACAGGAATGTTCACTAATCAATTCTATCCCTACAGTTAATGCTTTCTCTTTGTACAGACACTTGGCTTGAGGAATCAGTTTCAGCTATAATCAAAACAATTTCTTAATAAAAACACTCAACATATGTGAATCACTGCATTTACTCCTATAAGGTTGAGTCTTAGCTGGAGCCACAAAGAAGGCTTTAAATACATATATATATATATATATATACACATATATACAGCATGTATTACAGTGTGGTTTATTAAACTACTTCTGCCCTTCAAGAAATCTTCATATCATTTTCAAAAGAAAAAATTACAGCTGCTTTAAACTAAAGACACCTCATTTCTTATTATTGTGCCATCAAAAATGAAAGTAATAACAAGAATATCACAGCTGCATTCCAATTCCAACATCCAGGTATATTTAACAGCTGTAAGTATTTATAACAGATGATGTTTTCAAATGCCTTCTACTCTTTACAGTTTCCAGTTTTCTTGTCTTCAATGTCACTTAATACTTTTTAGCAAGGTTTATATTGTAACAGGGACAAACTGGTGCCATATACAATATTGTTTTGAATAACAAACTTTCCTACAGGTGGACAAAACATTCTTTATTAGGCATTCATGGCACTAAAAATAGGCTTATTATTTTGTGGAGAAAGGTGTCGGAAAACTCAATTTTCATTTGGAAAAGTCAAGAGATCTGAAACAATATTTGTATAGATCATATAACATAAATTCCAATTAAGTCATTTGCCCAAGAAAGAATACACCTATCAAAATGGGGTTCAGGAGTTCTTAGATAAATATGAAGGATTAGTTCCTTTCTTACTTACATTCTTCTTTCTTTTCTCTTCTTGGAAAGCATTTCTGTTTCCCTGCTGGGCTCACACAATATATGAAGGATTCGTTTCCTTTACCGTCCAGTGTCTACACAGAGGGAAGAACAGACAAGTTATCAGCATTTGCTTTTATCTTGCTGCCCTTTTTGTTCTAGACACATTTTTTGCCAAGTTAATAACTCAATAACAGTAACTGGTAACTCAATAATAATTACATTGGATAGTGCATTAAATAGTAGGTTTTCATTTGTCAATCTTAAAACACTTCTTCAAGGATGCTAAGCATTGCACTGTGTGATCACACCAAGATATGGACTCATGATGTAACTTGCTCAAGGGCAGACAGCAGGCCAGCATAACAACTGGGAATATAGTTGACATTTTCCTGAGCTTTAGTGCAGTGTGCTGTTCCCAGTGCTTTTTGCTTCATCATACAGGAATCTACATGATACAGTTTGGCTCCTTCTTTCCTATTCTTATTTTTTTCAGGATGAGAATGGGCAGCCATTATCAGTTGTTAGCAATGTACGATAAGAGCATCTGAGGTGATAGAACAAGGGGAAGTGGTTTCAAGCTCAAAGAGGGTGGATTTAGGTTAGATATAAGCAAAAAATCTTTTATGATAAGGGTGGTGAGGCAGTGGAATAGGTTGTCTAGGCATGTGGCTGATGCCCTGTCCTTGGAGACTTTCAAGGCTGGATCAAGCTCTGGGCAACTTGACCTAGCTGTGGTGTCCCTGTGCATTGCAGGGGAGTTGGACTAGATGGTCCTCAGAGGTCCCTTCCAACTCTAAGGATTCTATGATATTAGTAAAGTATTAGAAATAAAAGCACTGATATTAGCAATGTATAAACTGCATCAACTTTCTACAGTTAGAGAAAATGAAAATCAGAGTAGGTCACAAAGATCTCTTTCAATACAGGTAGATTGCAAGCATACTTGTGCGTAACAAAACTACCCCTATTATACATGTATTTACTATGGGCTATTTAAATGCAAAATATCTACCTTTTATCAGCTTGCTCTACTATTACTGACTGGGAAGGAAGCCTATGTAAAGAACTCACGTGGGTATTTTACTCCCTTACTCTACCTTATACCATACTTACTGCCTATTTGCCTGGGTAATAATAGGCTGCTCTAACAGTAACAACACATACAAATATCAAACTGATATGAAAGACATGTGCACACATACCCTTTCATAATACTGTACTTAAAATGCATTCCATTGTAAAAAAAATATATATATATAAAGCAATCATGTAGTCACATCAGACAAATTTTGCACTAAGACACACACCAAAGATGTGCCAAACTCAGGAGATGATATCTGGACCTTTTCAATCAAAGCAAACGGACTCCTATTAACTTTCATGGGACAGGGAATTTACTCAAATCTATAAATAAATTCAAAAGAATTAATTGACTGCATTCTATTTAAACCCAATTTTACTTTCCTATGTAAACTTTAACAAAAAATATCTGATTTCATAGAAGTATTCGAGCAATTTGATCCTTTATAATATTAGCATACTTTTAAAATGCAAAATCAGAGCTAAATGTTTTAAAAGCTGGCTCTTTAGTGCTGCTCTTCAAATAAAATCACTGGTTTAGTTGCTGAACTAGAGCTTAGAAACATATTTTGTACAATATCGCACAAAGGCAAGAATAAGTAGTTAATGAACAGCTCCATATAATTCCCTGTAAAATATTAGCATTTCAGGCAGCATCCAAATGTGTGCTCCCTTTGTAGAGCAGATATGTTGTTGAGATATTCACTGCTATTTAAGTAATCTTGTATTCAAACTACAACACAAGACAGTGTTTAATGTTCCAGAGCTTCAAATGATGGAAGAGAGGGGTCTTGAACTAGATGTGCTGACTGGAAAATAGCATCAAATGAGTTGTGAGAAATCCAGTGCAGGCTATTTCAACTGCATCTTGAAGGACTGGCTTTAAAAATTAGCTCCAAATACAAGAAATGTTGCAGACATTAAAAAAAAATATATATCGAAACTTGAATGCTGATTCTGTAATTCAACATATACTTCAAAATGAGAACTGGGCAGTTACTTTCTGCAAAGGCATTGGAAGGTTCACGTGGGTGGAGAGAGTGAGACTCAGTACCCATCCTGGCATGGCATGGGACACCATGGTGTCTAATGGCTCCCATGGAAATCAATGTCATGGCCACACAGTTGCAGCATGCACATTTCCTCCCTTTTCATATAATTCCTGGGGCAATTGCTGTAAAATATGATTTGCATGTTTTTCAAGGAAATACTTTTATTTTTCCTTACATAATCACATGACCTATCTGAAACATCAGTTATGCAGTTGGTTTTAGGCTATGCTACACAGGCCAAATTCTTGCACCATACCTGCAGCAACTGGATCTTATTTTTGGAAGCCATTTTTATTGATGCCAAGCTTACTAACATATCCATCAAAGCGCCTCTGAAATCAGCACTGAAGGAAATAATTTGTGCAAAGAGGAAATTAAAACAAAATCTTTAGGTCCAAGTTATTATTCTGGGTGAGAAGTTCATAGTTGTTGCCTCATTCTGACAAATCAGTAGCATCCTTCAGTAATGAAAGAGACCACATGAATACGAATCATAAACATGAGCTGTTCCATTGGACTTCTGTACTAGGTGATCAAAATGCTGTTAGGGCCTCAGAAAGCAGACTGGATTAGGGAAGGAAATGACAGTAAACTACACATCAAGATCCCCATGAAGTGTATTTTATTGTATACTACAGGCTTTATGGTATCTTCGGGACTTTGCCATTTTATCAGAGAAACTGTTGGGTGGCCGTGGACATCCAATCTAGCAGGAATTTAGGCTAGCCCATAAATAATAAGAGGCCAATGAAACAGAACTATTCCAGGAGTTAAGTGAGGATTTACACAAACATAGATGTAACCTAGACATGGACAACATCCTATTAAAGTGCATGCATACACTGCCTATAGACCTTCATTCTCAGGCACAGCACTCACGGTAAGAGCAGTATGCCTCCTTTTACTGCTCCATGGTTGGAACCAATAGATCCGCTGAAGAAAAGTCACGTACATGGGAAGTGTGTGTTTGTAAAAATCACACACTTGATGTTTTTCTCAATTCTCATCACATGTTTCATTCAATAGACTTATTAATCAACCATAAGAAATGACTTAAGATGTTGAAACAGTCATGGCCTTTGTTCTGTGTCAATTTTCTTGGCTTAGCTGACATACAGCTACAAGGCATGACGGATCAAAGTAATTAAAGTTCCAATCATTTACCTTTCTACATTCAGTGTCAAGACAGCTAGCCTTCACCCTATGTTCAGAGCATTTTCGTATTGTTTTAACATGTTATAGCTGCGCCATTTGCCTCGCTGTACTTAAGAATTTGACAGCATTTCCATTATAAAGTTTGTATATGAAGATTTGAGACTCCCTCTGTATTCAAACTTTGCACATAAACTCAGAGACCACAGGCAACCCAAAACCAAGAAGCTATTCTTTCTTTTTTACTTTTTCATAGTTCATTTACTTCAGGTTAATTCGGTTAGGTTTTGTCTATAAGAACAAAAATTTGCCAGCTCTGTTTCACTTAGTTTCAAGGTACGTTTCCTCTGTTCTGTGAACATGATATGAAACTTATTTTGTTCCTGTCATGAAATACGGTAGCTAATTACTCCTCTTATTTACTATTCCATCATACACATTGTTTATAACTGAGATATGAAAACACTTGGTCTAATGGAGAACTTTGGGGTACAAGTAGGGAGTGACTTCTGGGTAATTGAAGAATAAAAGTATTTGTATTCAAGGACGTATAGAATCACAGAATGGCCAGGGTTGGAAGAGACCTCAAGGATCATGAATATGTATAACCAGTAAATTCTATTTTCCCCAGATTAGGGAAGAAGATACATTTTTATTAAGTCAAACAGATAATAAGAATCTTGGGAAGAGTATTCACTAACAAAATACCAGCAAGCACATGTATAAAAAAACCTGTAGAAAAGCAAAATAACTCGCAATCAGTGAAAATGACTGTCTCCAGGAGTCTTTCCTTCTCTATACCTTCTCTTTAACCACAGCTCACCTGCTGCTTACATAGGCTGGCTGGATCTCCCAGGCTGTGGGGTGGGTAGTCATCTTCTGCTTCTCATCAAGGTTTGCACAGGACCCTGTGCAACACCATCAAAAGACATTTGGCAATTTTAGTTAAGGATCTTTTGCACATTATCAGATACTGTGGGTTTATAGTCTCCTGTGTCCCTACGTCCTACCTTCTAAAATAGAATAAGCTTTCTCCTTCCATTTATTTACATTGTTTGTAGAAAACATTCCTGAACAAAAAGGGAGGATAATTCAAATTGAATGTCATTTATAATGAATACCTCCACCAGTATTTTTATAAATAAAACAGAGAGCAATTATTATTTTTCTATGTATTTACAAGAAACAGGCAATGCAGTGCACAATGTTAAAAATAAAATAAAACAATAGAAGGACATCCCGTTCCTCAGAAGTTTAGGGCTGATAAATCATAAAACATCCGCTACCTTGTCAGTCATTACAGCCCTGTCTTGTGTCAAACTCAGTCAACATGCTTTACTATTTACCTTGATTAGAGTAGTACCAAGCCCAAATTTCTGTCATTCCTCCCATTGTCATCTCACTTTTCTCCCTTCGATGACTTTTTAAAGTTCCCAAAGCATGAAACATTCACTTTGATGCTGCATCACATCCAGTTAGAAAGCTCTGGCATGTACTGTTATGTTTAAACCAACATGCAAATGTAATCAGGAATGACAAGTCGTCCCAATAATGCAGTCACTCAGCTTTGAGAAACTCAAACAGACAGATTATAAAAGAGATTCTCACAGCCACAGGTTTGTGCTTTTGGAAATGAGTCTCCGAGTCAAATTTGAAGGAAGTTTCACTCTTGAAAACATTCAACCACGGGTCTAAAGTTGGCCACTGAAGCCTGGTGGAGAAGGCCCACCACCTGCAGGATATCACCATAACTATAAAAGCTGAATATGCTACTCTGAGCGTTTTCCTTCCCCATCTCCACAATGCTGGCTAATAACAATCATACCCAAACATCCCCATCTATTGAACCAAAGAATAAAGCAGGAAAAAAAGTGAGATTATTCTCACCTCTTGTCCAGCTGATTTTCATTAATATTTACTAACAAGACAAGATTGTGCTAGCATCCTTTCTGAAACAGCTCTTCCACGTCCCACTCAGTGACCAGGAAAAGCAGGAGTACTGCAAGTCAGGGTCAGAAGCCATTCTTGCCCAAAACCACTCAGCATAAATCACCCCAAAAGGGTTCTGTGCACATTGTTAAAGCAAATCCTGCTGCTGAAGATCGCTGTCTGCCCACAGCCATCTGGGCTAAGGACACTCAGTCCCAGCAGAGGGTTTACTGATGGTATTTCATGCCTTAAGCTGCACACACACAAGCACACACACTTGTGTGGGCCTCCTGTATGAGTGTGACCCTCAGCGTTTTACTGGCAATATTGATTTTGGCTTTACAATACTCCTGTTATCCCTATTATAAAGACAAGGAAAAAGGCGCAGCTAAATGACTTATCAAGGCTGACAAAAAAGTGAGTGTCGGAGCTGAGAATAGAAAGCAGATCACCTGAGGTTTCACTTCTGGAAACATTTCTCCTTTCCTCTTCCTTTGAATCTTTGTTTAGCACTGGGGCAGGTCATTTGAAATCTGGGCAATATTCAGATAGGCTTGCTTTCCCAGAAGGAAATAAAGCTTTCCAGGCTCACTTTACAAAGGGAGCCAGCCTGCTTGGGCTGCTGAGGTTTTGCAGCTCTCACAGGACACTGAAAAATCCAGCAATCAGACCTGTGCAGCCGGAATGCTTCCACAGGAGATGGCGATGCACAGAAACAGCGCATTATCTAAAAACAGCCTCGCACAATATGTTTCTATGGACATCAGAAACTAATCTTTGAAAGGGTCCCCAATGAGGGCCATGCTGGCCCGAGCTGTATTCTGAAAGTGTTCCAATTTTTCCTTTGTATCCGGTGTGTGTTTATTGGAGAAAGAGTAAGTTCTCGTTTAAATTCTGCACATGTATTTGCACTGCGACCTTTTTAGGTGTAACCTCATGGCTCTATCTGAAAACTGGTAATAAAACGCAACTCGTGATAAAGAACTGCTAGGTGATTTTACACAACTATAATTTCATGCTCTCAAAAGGCAGAATATGTAATTCCTTAAACCACGGACGGGAACGCAGTGATTCTGGGCTGGATTTTTGTTTTCAAAGCCAGCACCACGCGAATAAAGCCAACTCCAGCCAATGATAGAAATAATGAGTTAAACAGACACTCATTTTAGCTGATTTTGATGTAGAGTGGAAACCGATGTGAAGTCTCACTGAAGAGAGGATGCTACACAAACACAGATGCAAACAGATCCCTCAGCAGATGACAGAGATTTCAGTGTTTGTATATGATTTTACCTGTAACCGCTGCACAAGTCTTTCTCCAGAGTCTCCCAAATCAGCCACACTTTAATAATATCCAGTATATCCTATCCCTGTATGAAAGAAATACTATTGAACACTGTAATGAGCCATCAGCAGTGACGGGGCACCCTGGAAAATCTCATTTTATGCAAACTTCTCTTCTTGTATTAATTTTTTGCACTCCAGAGCTGCTCAGACTGTAACTCTACAGTAAACAGCCTTTGAGTAAGGTAGGGGTCAAAAGCAAAGTCATAATATTAAACCCATATATTTAGCATTGCTCAGTTCCCCCATAAGGCCCTGCACTGAACAACCCTGAGCTTAGCAGTGCTCTGCCCAGCTGCAGGTTCAACTGCACTGATCCATCTAGACAAACTGTGAAAAAATCACTTAAATGTACAGACACTGTACACATTTCCTATGCAGTAAAAATATTCTGAGATGTCACAATAGCTTATTTATGAAAATAACTAATTAGAAACTACACCTGTTTTTCTGGCCCTCTTTTAACGGGCAATTGTATTTACACCAAGCAACTATAGTATATACTCACACTGAACAGACTTGAGAAATTTCTGGCTGGCTTGGAAGACTCTGAGCAATCCTTTGAGCTGAGAAGACAGAGAAGTAATCAGGTTTCCCAGTAAGTTGTAACAGAGATCTGCAAGGATTTGCTTTGGACATTAGCTGGAGGAGTAATCTGAAATCTTCTGGTAGAAAATATAAAATAGAAATCTTCATTGAAAAACTCATTGCCATTATAACTTTGATTAGCTAACTCAGCTGTGATATACAAATGAAAAGTCTAGATTAGAACTTTGTTTTAAACTGAATTTCTAAATACTTATTGGTCAGGTTTGGAACTGTTTAGAACACAGACAACTACATTCATGTCCCAAAACAGAGAGCACACATTCAGGTGTCGTCAGCATGTAATTAAAATGAGAAGACACAGTTATTTCAGAAAGAATGCTAGCACAGAAATATCTAGAGATATTTACCCCCACTGCAGAAAGCACAATGATGTCCATCTTCAAGCCCTTAAGTCTTAATTATTTACAACAACTAAAAGATCTGAACAATCAGCTTCACGTTCTTTGCCCATAGAGAAAGGCAGGGCACAATGGGAAAGCTGCAATGCACACAATATTTCTACCCACTAAAGAGTGTCAATGAGTATTTAAAGCCTAAAAAGACTTAGCAAGAAGGTAGAGGTGCAGCAAGGTAGCAAGATATGAGCCATCTGGATCTCCCCACAGGTACTTAGAGATTGCCCACATGTCGTGCACCTGCAGGGAAGGAAACAGTTGTCTGCATTTCTGAACTGACAGCAATATTGCATCCCAGCAGGTACAGGAGGCTATGTGGTGCCATTTAAACTAGAGGCATACTTTGTAACTACATCAGCATTTTGCTTTTCTACTACACACACATTTATTTCAGTTGACAACAGTCGCCCTGTCCAGATTTGTAGGGATGCAACGCATTAGAAAATCATTTCAGAGTTCAAATTTGGGCTTCAGTTCAGCAACTAACACCAACCTAGCACATCCCTTAAACATCTCTAGCACATTCACTGTTCTGAGAACTACTTGCTGTAACTAGAAACCCTAAGGCAACAGAATAACCATGTCTGGATAATTCCAAGTTTACAGACAGCTCCCTGTGGAGTAGTGCAGATACTGCAGTAACAGAAACGTTTGTGTGTTCTGCCAGATTACACCTACACCATGCCAACAGTGGACAGACCCCCCAGCACCACTTCTATCTGTACGGCGTCTCTAAGTGCAACTGCTGGACACAACATTTCTATTTACATTCACGTAAATACCTCTCTTCAAAAACAAACCTGGTATTCACTGCCCTTACTCCACCTAGAACCTCTTCTCAGTGCCAAAAGGGATCTGCTGGTTCATCAAGTCCATCATGGTGCTATATTTGGGTTTATAATTGCTTTCCTAATGCAGTCCTGTTCTACCTTTATCCATTTAAACAAACTAATAAACATTTTGGCACTCGAGAATATAAACTTGTACATTTTCCTCAAGAGGACTGGAAACAGAATTGCAAGGGTGGTTTAAGTGAATTGAAGTTGATTACAGCGAACAGTTTTCCACACAAATGGGAATTTACCTAGATCTAATTCCATCATTTGCTCATTTTTCAAGACTAAGTTCATCTAATTCATCCAAAACTTGCCAACAGAAAGCAGGTGAAAGAATAAAACAACTAGCACTCAATCTTATGGGAAATTTGCTTAACTTCTGAAAACGTTTCCTAAAACATCTTTGATTTCCTTCTTCGACATTGGTAAAAACTGATTGTAAAAATGTTCTCCTGATGCATCAGCTTCTCAATTATAACAACTTCTTAAAAACTCTGCTTGTCACCTGAAGGGTAACCTTCATCTCTTTTAGGATATTTGATTAGAAAGTAATTACTGAGATGAAAACTTTTTAGATGCATTCATAAGGGTATGAATGATATCGTTTAAAAGGGCTCATTTTAACCTAAAGGGAGCTTATAAACAGGAGGGAAATCAACTCTTTGAATGGGTAGATAACAGCAGGACAAGGAGAAATGGTTTTAAGTTGAAGGAGGGAAGATTTAGGTTGGATGTCAGGGGGAAGTTCTTTACTATGAGAGTGGTGAGGTGCTGGAACAGCTGCACAGAGAGGCTGTGGATGCCCCTTCTATCCCTGGAGGTGTTCAAGGCCAGGTTGGATGGGGCCCTGGGCAGCCTGGGCTGATATTAAATGGGGAGGTTGGTTGCCCTGCATGTAGTGGGGGAGAGTTGGAGATTCATGATCCTGGTCCCTTCCAACCCAGGACTTATGGTGATTTTGTGATTTCTAGAGGAAATACTTTGCTCTTTAAATGTTTATATGCTATAACACCTCCCTGAAATGCAGGTCTGCTCCCCAAAGGGACTAGTGAATGCCCAACCATTCAACTCTGCTCCTTCAAAAGGAGCCTTCTCCTTCTAATGCACCAAGAAAAGGCTTCTCGACAAAAGGCCAACTACAGCATAAGTTTTTAACAACCTACAGTCAAAACACTAATATCTACTAAAGATAAATAGCGTAACATGATCCTAAATTTCAGACACATCTTCTGTTCACAATTTTCATCAAAATATACAATACATCAACTGGGAAATATAACCATTTTTCTTAAAAAATTGGTTTTTCTGAAGTCTTACCCCAGGCTTTTCTGAAGTCTTTTTATCAAGTCCAAACCATTTCTATAACAAACACAAAGATTTTTTTCTTTCAATTTAGAATGACAACTTGTTCAAAATATTATTCAAATGTATGTAGAAAAAAGCTTTCAAAAAAACTCTCCCATCATAAATGAGAACAGTCATTTTGAGTGGAATGACATATTTCATTTGCCCTAAAATTATCATTTACTTTTGCATCTCCAAAATACTCATTCTAAATGGGCGTAAAATGAACATTATAAAAGTCTCTTTATCATTCTCAGAAAACAATCCCTGGTGAACGTGGAGGCTTACATTCTGCTTTTCAGTGCTTGGCATTGCAGAGCCTTCCTGCAGCCTCAAGAAAATTTCTAGGATGAATGTGCAAGAATTCCAACTGCAGTAAGAACTGACTCAGAGTCAGTCTTCAGTGGATAACTTCATTATGTCCTTCTGTACTTCTGTGATGTATGAAAAATTGTTATTTTATCACAACAAAGAACTCTAGGAAGTTGGCATAAGAGGTGAAAAAAGACAGTACCAAGGGGTATGGTAAGGATCAGTTCAAGACTGGAAAACTCTGCTCTGAAATATGAGTATGAAGTGAGGTTATGTGGAAGAACATATCGCAAAGAAATGTTTGAAGTATTTTCCTTAAAAAGCACGAGGAAGAAAGGAAGAGTGAGAGAAAAGTTTCAGTTTTGATATCCTTTGAAGTGTTTAATCATAAATCCTAAATTCGTGCAACTGCTGTTTCAGCAGCAAAGAGAATGGATTCATGTTATCAAACAGATCTTCGTGTTTTGGCTTAGAGATGATTGTGCCTTTTTGTTCTCAAAATCTTTGTGTTTGAAGTTTGAGGTCTTCATGTTTATGGATGTGCCATTAACTAAGGAAGCCAAGGGTATCCACGTTATTGCCATACCTGATAGATAAAAAACAATGTGGTTGGTTCGTCACAAAATCATAACGTAGGATTCCATTTTTGCAAGGAAAAACATATATATATATATATATATATATATAAACATATATATATATATAAACATATATATATATGTTTTTCCTTGCAAAATGGAAATATACATTCTTTCTTGCTTTCAAGCAAAAATAAAATCTGAAGTTTTTCACACAGAGGGTGGTGAGGCACTGGAACAGGTTGCCCAAGGAGGCTGTGGATGCCCCATCCCTGCAGGCATTCAAGGCCAGGCTGGATGTGGCTCTGGGCAGCCTGGGCTGCTGGTTGGGGACCCTGCACACAGCAGGGGGTTGGAACTGGATGGTCATTATGGTCCTTTTCAACCCAAGCCATTCTGTGATTGTATGATTCTATAAGTTTCTGAAGCAATTCTGAAAGAAGCTATACAGGAAAATGGGTTGATGCTGTGTGTGGAAGTAGAAAAGAGGGGAAAACAATAACACATCAAGAAACCTACAGAATTTTCTCTGAAGAACACCAAGTAGCTGAGTATTCCAGAGAACTGGCTGATTGCATGATGCCAATCACTGCAGCAAAAATTGAGACTTCTCAACAGTCCCAGAAACGTCACTGCCTTGCTAAGCAACCTCAAGAAAAAGCACAGTCTCCATGTTACAGGTTAGTTATCTCATGCAGTTATCATTACATACTGTGAGGTGCTCAGAAATGAGAGGTTTCCCTAGTTCTCAGGACATTACTGCTATGTATTTCCTAATTCTTGATGATATTACATACATACATATATATATATATATATATAAAATGGGATTAATCAAACTAGCACAGAAGCAAGTTCAGTGCTTAAAGACTTTAAATATGATGTATATAGGATGCATATTCTGAGAGACAAAAGATCTTCATTTGGACTTGAAAGACTTCAAGCATTCCAGATGGAAAAGGAAGGTACTAGCAGAAGATGGTCATTGCAACTTTTAGCACAATCATTTTCAACTGAAATTCTGTACAAAGGCTCAAGTATTATCCATCAATTAATGGATCTTTTTCCATGAATTAATTGAATTAATTGAATATATCTTAATAATTCTATATGATAAAAAAAAAAATCATTCTTTCCATAATTTTGAATGTTAGAAGATGAAATGGAAGACCAATGCCATCTCCTCCCAATTCCCACTAATGAAAATCATACAGATTTCCATTTCCATTTCCAGAACTACTACAAAAAACTGAACCAGGATTTAATTTAATTTCTCAAACTTTTTTAAGTTGGGAAATTTTTCACATTTCTTTCCCAGGGAAAATCTCAAGTGTTGATCAAACAGAAGTTATGAATTAAAAGCCTTTACTCAAAAGGTTTGATTAACAAATGTCTTTGTTAAAACCACTAACTCCCATTATAATGGCATCCAGTTTCAGCACCCAATCATTTCCCATAGAGCGCTCTCCCCACCTCAAATGCATAACTCACAAAGCCAGGAGCAGAGAGGAATTAGTCTGGTGACACAGTGAGGACCCATCATTCCAAACTGCTCCTTCGTGTACGTATCCAGCAAGGGGATATTCACAGAAGGGTTCTCTCACATGAACTGAAGCGACCCACAGGTGTGATACTTTGTTCATCTCTGACAACAACGCAACGAGAAGGAGTGCAGCTTGGCTGCACGTGTCTTAATGTAATTGCACATCAATAAGCACCGTAGATGACAAACAGAAGAACGTTGCTGAAATATACTGTGGTTGGCAGCTGTGGGTGAGGAAAGCTTTTGGCATATACGAGCACAGAAGTTTGCATGGAGGCAGATGACTTACCAAAGAGTTGCTTACTTTCTGACTTTGACAAGCGTTTTCTTTCTGTGCTGACGATGGACTTCAGCTACACACGCTGTTATGCTGAGATTGATGGCTGCAATTCACATTTCAAGTGCTGCCTATTCAATTCACAGTCAACAAATGTATGAGGATGAGGAAAGTGTAATGACGTGGACAGTTTTATCAGAACATGGTGGAAGCAAATCTCTGCTGCAATATTTGTCGAGCTTGGAAACACCAACTAAAACGTAGAGCAGTCAGCCCAGAACAGTAGAGCAATGCGGTGAGGAGATTGCAGTTGCCATCTTCTGATAGGTACGAAAGCCAATAAAGGTCTCTGGAAAGGCACTGACTGCTGTGCTGAGGGGACAGTTTGAAGTGTGATGAAATTTGGCAAAGGAAAAGCTGCTGCACAATCCCATGCAGTTTGGTCACATGAAAATATCTCCACGGTCCATTTTGGTAAGCAACAGGTTCACTTACAGCCTCCAAATCTGCACAGGTAGCACAAGGGAGATCTGTGTGAGGAGAGGTTCAGAAGGGCTGGTGCACAAAACCCAGTTAGGGAAGAGCAATGCGAGTGAACCAAGCAGTGTGTTCCATGGTCTGTGCTCCAAAGCTGCTCTCAGGTCTTGGTCTGCCCTAAGCAGTGCCATGGGGGTTCCTTTGGGTAATGCCCAACATCAGCGCCATACCCCAACTAACCGCGGTTATTAAGGATTCAGCGTAAGCTCCTCTGAGCGTAGACTTGTGAGCACTGACATCCTGGCCAAATACCAACTTGGATAATTATTCTGCCTACCTAAATGTCCCTGTTTTCATTTGAATAAGGTATTTTTCATTTCCAAAGCTGTTATACAGTGCTGTTGAGCGCTGTTAAACAGCTGTAATATTTCACCCCAGAGATGGCTGCATTTCACTTGTGGGTGATGCGATCCAAAGAGTTTGAATATCAGTTTAATCACTTTGGCATCCTTCAGGAACAAAGTCACTGTTTAAATGTAAGATTATTGTAGAGAATAAAATTGTCAATAAATGTAGTAATGTCTATCTTTAACTATAAGCAATTACAGAGCTAATCTCCAGCTCTCAAAAAATAACACCAGATGGTATTTTTTAGAAAAAGTCAAATGTAGAATTATTATTATTTTTTTTTTCCCATTTTTCAGTACATCATGATGGCAAATAATATTATATGAATCCTGCAAGTACAAGAAAAATCTGCAAGTATAACATTCTCCTCTTCCAGCGAACATCCTGTGAATTCATAAATATTTACATTTTGCAAGTTATAATTATGTAGCACTGGAGGAAAAAAAAAAAAGTAAAAAAAA
The DNA here is from genome assembly GCF_987193195.1 of Phasianus colchicus. Lineage (NCBI taxonomy): Eukaryota > Metazoa > Chordata > Aves > Galliformes > Phasianidae > Phasianus > Phasianus colchicus. The sequence goes on along the minus strand of NC_143442.1, from coordinate 2,896,500 downwards.
AAAGTGACTGTATATACAAATATATAAAAGAACATTCATAAATTAAAAATGTGTATTGTTCTGAAAATGATACCTACTGTGTTTTCACGTCTTTATGCTGAACCATAGGATAGATTCCTACCTCTTTCTCAGTTGTGTAAAAATTATAGTTGTAAGTTTGAATGACTATTGATTTCTTATTATAGTTTTTATTAATAGCTGTGAGTTGTTACGTACGAACCTTGCTTGGTAAGTATTTGCTAAAGTAGAAAGAAAAGTTGGTATTACTACAGGGATAATCCTTCTTCACAAACTAACAAACAGTTACAGATGCACGCTAAATATATATAATTTGGTGGGGGGAAGGGACCACACAAAAACAAAGCAAAAATAAAATGTAAAACCTAAATTGGTACAGTCAAATGCTGTCTTGTTATTGACTTCTTTTTGAGTCGAATATTTTGTATGAGGCAATTTGGGCACCAGAGGATAATTTCAGCAGTAATGAATCTATACTGCATGAAAGTCTTAAAGTTAAGATTTCTTTTGCATGAGTCTTACTTTGCAGCAGAACCACAGAAACTGTTCACTGAAGACTGTATTTATTGAAGGCATTTTAACATTCTGATTCATGAATAATCCATGAACAGATGCTGATCTTTTATGTTTTTTATTTTTCACAAACTCAGGTGTTATCTGAAATTGTTTCAATACTTTATCCAAAGACGTTTGAACTTCTGGGTTATTGGTACTTTTCTGTCATCGTTTGGTTAGTCTTCAATTAATCGTTGTAAGGCAGATGGATAGATTGTCTCTTCACAAAATAAATCCTTTTCAATGTAAAAAATGGATGATCCGGGTGTATTACTCATGATACAACTTTTTAAGGAAAAAAAAATGGATTCACAAAATTATTTTGTCTTTTTTATGTGCGTAAATTCATAATATATTTATTGCTAAATGGTCGTTTTCTCTGAATGCTCTTTTGAAAACTCTGCATAGCTGCTCATGACAAACAGAAGAGGATTTATGAATATGAAAGTGACTTTGATACCTTAATTAATAATTATAAAATCATCTTTTAGACTCTCTTAAGCATTCTTTCATACCGCTGAGATAAAAACAAAACCAAAGTGACAGTGCCTTTCCCTTGCGGACAAACTTCCATGTTCCTTTTTTTCCAGTACTGCTTTTCTCTTTTCCCATGCTTCTACAAAAAAAACAAAAACAAAACCAACCAACCAACCAAACAAAAAAACACCAGGCATTCCTCACTCTTGCTTTCTGTTTTGAAGTACATCAAATTTGCTGTCTAGCTTATTGCATGAGAAGCCTACAAATACAGCAGGTATTCCTACAACAGTTTTTACCTTGCGCAATACTACATCAATCAACTTCAGCTCTTCCAAGAAGGAAAAACATCACCACAGCTGCTTGATATGGTTAGGTTTCCAAGTCACTGAAAGCATCTGGTTCTAAAGCACTTTGGTGTTCCTTTCCACAACATGAATCCTTTCCTCTTATCCTTGAGTTAGATCCTCCAATCGATGTTCCTTCCCAACAGACAGAAAAAGAGAACAGATCCCAACTGAAGGCAAGGCAGGGTAGTTTGGAGCTGCAGCCTCCAGGTTGACCTGGCCATCTGCAGAAGATTTACTGGTAGTCTAATATGGAAGTTTATTTCTGAATTTGGGAAAGTCTTTGAATATGTTCATTACTTTTCAGAGCTGCAAGGAAGCTTGGCTTGTACTGTTGAGCACTAGCACGACAGTCCTTTCAAGACAGAGATGAAAAATGAAAACTTTCACTTCAGATTTTAAATAAGTTAAACATTTTTGTATAGACTTGCAAGATTACATTAAGGATTTTCTTTTTTTGTTTGTTTGTTTTGCTTGGTTGGTTGGTTTCTTTCTTTCTTTCTTTTTTTTTTTGTAGCATTGGGGCAGTGTAGTAACTGTATGATTTTTATTCCCGAATCTTTTTCCCCTTGCAGCATCTTCACGGAAGCTTGTAGCTGATTCATTAGCTCAGGTATGTTTATATGTTACCACATATTTCAATGTCTTAAATGTACTAATCCCCCTCTAGTTGACAGCACTTATGTTGCAATGACCTGCAGTCATCTGATCAACTTTCAGAATACTTACCAGCTATAATCAAATATATTCTCATCTCTTATTTGAACAAATCAAACAGAAATTGAATACATTTTTTTATGAACACTAGCAATATGTTCTCTTCTCTGATAATTTTGACATTAAAATTCCATTTTAATAATCCCATCCTTCAGGCTTTGCAGACTCTTAAGGTATTAAAGCAAAAATTATCCTAAGCAGTTAGATTATAATGTATTTAAAGATTAGACATTTCATGTTGAATATTAACTGCTCCACTTCCCAGGGAAAAAAAAAAAAAAAAAAAAGATGCAGGTTTTTTTTTCTTTTATAATTTACACATTTCTTGATACGTTAACTATACAAACTTCAAACCTTTTATAAAAGATATTATAAAATGCATCCATACTCCTGCATTACATTTAAAAGTACATCTAAAGATAAGAGGAAACACTTAAACACTTTTCCTTAGGTTACTACCATATTTTGATGCTTATGAAGAACACAAAATGGCTGTTCAATTTCACCACATTCTAGCAGACGTCTAAGCCAAGGTAAGATTGCAAATATTTTACAGACCAAAAACTTTTACTGACTTTTTATTGAGGTGGGATTTATATAGGACTTTGGGTTTCATCGTTATGAAGAGGTACAACCACTATTTCATCATTTGATAAAAAGCAGCTATACTAAAAATGTAACTTAGCCAAAGTCATCTGCATTTTAGCTAGCTCACAGCAATCAACAATAAAAATATTATTTGTGTGGGGAAGTATTCTATACTTAAAATTAAGCAGCAGGAAGAATACGTAGCATAGCCAGAGTAGTTACAATGCAAATTATAACAGGAGACCTAAGACTGACATGACAAATGGAAACCATAGGAATAAAAACAGTATTTAGCAATGATGTGTATTTGACGCCTGAAATAAAAACTGGAGTAAAACGTCACTGAGAATGTAATAATTTGCTTAAAAAGTGGAGAAGTTGTGCAGAGATAAGTGGTAAAATAGGTATCTGATGCCAAAGATTTCCTCGCTGCTTGCTCTTACCTCTCTCAGCTGCCATGCCCCATCTCTACACATCTGCTCAATCCCTCTGAAGGAGCCCCTGCTCCTCTGGGCATCAAGGAGAAGGAAATATAGCAAGACCTGCAGCCCTAGCTTTTTGTTCTGCTTTGAGCTGGCAAAAATAGCTTTGGTTTTAAGCCCCCCTTGTTGCTCATATTCAACCTGCTTATTTATTATTTCTGTGGTGCTTGAATAACAAGGAATGCTCTAATACAAATAATCATCTGAAAAACAGCTCCCCAGACTTGTTACCAGCATGGACACAGCCCTGCTGCCAACCAAACTAATCTATCTCACAATAAGCACTGGAAGTGCCAAACAAAAGTCATAGAATCATAGAACCACAAGGTTGGAAAGGACCTACAAGATCATCCAGTCTACCTAGGAAGTGAGTGTAGCATAAGTCATAGAATAGACCATCCCAAGTTGGAAGGGACTGATAAGGATCCTTGAGTCCACCTCGTGTTCAACTTCAAGCTTGCTCAGTCTTACTCTGCAATATCTTCTCTGTGCAGACAAACATTCACACACAGACCAAAAAGTCTGCCTTTTTGGAGGTTCAACTTGTGAACATGCATCTTGCCTTGTACATCAGAAGGCTCCAGCTCTCTCCTGCCTGCTCTCCCAGCAGCACTGATACCCACTGACCCAATTGCAGGACTACCATTCAAGGCAACCATCACAGGGTGTTTCTTCTCTTCTTGTATATATAGCAAGGGGGAAAGAGATTTCTCTCCATTGGTGGGTAAACAACATCAGAAACAGCCTGGCTTTGTTTCCACTCTGCATGACACCATAAATACACACCCTTTCCTGGGCCATTACTTGCTCATTTTTTAAACAATGTGCTTATGCTATTAGAAGTGTATTTTGGGTTATTTCTGCAGAACATTTAGCGTATTTTCTTTGTCCTTTTGCCTTGCCCTTCAATTTTGACCATGATGGATCTAAGCATATTTAGGACATTAAGGGCAAACTAAATTGTTGTTTATACTGTTAAATGTAAAAAGCATAATGGTAGGGTAGTGTCTGTATTCTGGAAAATAAGTACACTTGTCTGATTTTTATTACATATCTTCTCCACTGATGTGTACTGAGCAAATTGTGGGGTCTCTGCTGAAAATGCAATCTGAAAGTTTAATACAAATCCCTGTAGGATGTGTCAACCTGAGCAAATGCTCAACAACTCCAAACAAAAGAAAAAATACTTTTACTCTGGGAGAGACTGCATGAATGCATAATACAGATCCAGTGCAATCATGGATTTCATAGACACAGGTAACCAATGGACATGAGATTTCTCCTTAATCAACAACCACAGACAGTAACTGGCATCATCTGCCCTTGTCCTATAGTCAGATTCTGGGCCAGACACTGAGGTATGGGCTCAAATATCTGTATGTGATGGAGCTCATAGAGAAATGCCTGTGAAACCCAGAGACAACAGTCTGTGAGGGCTCTTTCTAAGATGCACAGTCTGAGGGTCTGTACAAGGACTGACAAACCACCCCTAGCTCTCAGAACATACACACACATCTTTAAATGCCCAGATGTTTTCTGATTAATAATGAGGTCAGCCACAACGTCAAAAACATGGCCTTGTAGTTCTCCAACCCTTGGAAAGCCGCTGAGTGTTTAAGGGGGATGAAAATATTAAATACAACATACAGATGAAGTACAATAAATCACATGAATTTGTTTAGAAGAGAAGCACAGCAATTGTATATCCCACAATTATGTTTTCTGACATAAAACTGCTGTGTTTCTGACTGCTGTATCTGACCCAGCCCTCTGATTTCACCCCTTCTTGCTTTTGATGATGATCCTTAAGAAAATATCCTTCTTTTATTGTACTTTGCTCTCTCCAAGGTCAAAATCAGAAAATGATGAGCAAATCTGCACAGATGACTGAAACGCCCAACTCCGAACAAACCCAAGGGACAGACACTGCTGCACCACTCCAACCAGCCTTGCTTCTCCCTTGCAAAGCTCTTCACACTGCCATAATGACCACTCCTCTCCACTGCTTTTGCTTTTACAGCTTGGAATTCAACCGTGGATTGAAATGTCTGAAGCTCAGCACCAAACTTCTGAGCTCTGCTCCTACTACCCAAATGTTTCACAACCTCGTAAGACCCCAACAAGGACCCCATAAGATCCAAGGGCCAGTCCTACAGTGTTGCACTCTGGCCCCCACCCCTGCAAACACCATTTGGGAACCACGGAGGAAACACAGCTCTTTTTCCAGGCTCATGCAGCACCACCTATAGACAAAACACGTCACAATGCTCTGGAGTATTTTGGAAATGGAAAATGCTGCTTCCTTTGTCATCCTTTGAATCTTGAAAATGTGAAGTGCATGATGCCTCCCCATTGTAGGACACTGCAAAATGAATTGTGCCCTGAAAGATGCAAGGCATCCTGTTCTCCTTAGCACTGAACCTAAAGATGTCAATTTGCATCATATTGAGAAGTCAAAATGCGAGTACAACAAGGAAAACACAAAAGGAAGGAAAGTCAGTTTACACATAGTTATGATATCTATTTCACAGGATGTGTTTCCTATTGGATTTCAAGAAAAAAAACAACCAAGCACATACTTCTGAGACAGAAATACAGTCCTCTAATCCAGACACTTGTTGCAGAATTTAGATGTTAGTTGATATAGAGCTAATATAAACGAATGCTCTTTGAATTAAAATATTCCTGATAAACTCTCCTTATTCTGGCTGTTCTCCTAATTTAATTAATTTTAGAACTTTGGATGAGTTCAAACTTATAACATTTGGGATTTTAAATTCAGGATTTTATGTCGCATTTTATGCCAGTTAGTGATAATGACATATCTTGAACTTCAAAGGTGTCTAACCAATTAAGGATTCTCTGCAAGAGAAAATTTAGAGGGGAAAAAAAAATAAAAGAAAAACTGTATGGAAGAGTTTTCTACAAATGCTGAATATTAAGCATAGTTTGAGAGTATTTGTATAGTATTACAAGAACAGTTTTCTTTTAAATTCTGTTTAATTTGAATTTTCAGGATAGGGAACAACAGCAGTCCTTTGAGTTTGTACTCCAGCCAGTCCTTTATATGTACAGACCTATAATGCCATGATTTCATGCTACGTGTGCTGCTTGTTATATATCCTAAAAATTCAATTTTCTTATCCCAGAAGGAACGAGCTATAAGAGGCAAAGCCATCATTTGATCGTAAAGCCTTGTCAATGTGAAAGAAACTGCTTTTGAGCCCTCTGCCACCGCCCTTGTTGGTGGGAATCATACAAACCACACCGAGCAGCTCTCAAGCCCAAGTTCATCTGCCTTACAGTTGAGCTACAC